>NC_079164.1:83734253-83889253 GCF_947568905.1 Ostrea edulis | reverse complement strand
CTTGATTGAACTTGTATGTATGAGACTTGTTCTGGTCGACGGATCGCAGATAAAGGACGCATAAATGTTCATAAATGGATGCTAACTAAAGGTACTGTGAAAGTTCAATTATATATCATTTACAGCAAATCAATATATGCATTAAGGATTATCTGTCTACGACGTCAAACTGAGGACAATTTTCTACAGAAGTATCGGTCATTTGGACCATTAAATCCTTGATATTACCTAAATGAAACTCTTGTTGACTGCGTTCAAGAGATCTTCATTGGAGGCATTCTGATCGTTTCTTTTTTTCTTTACTTTGGAAAATTAATGTTACAATTTCCAGTGTCCGCTTTAATCGTGGTATTAGGGGAAGTTGCCCAACTGTCATACAATTACAGCAGATATTTAAAGGGGAACTAATAGATGAATGGATATAAAGCCAAAGATATATATATATATATATATATATATATACATATACATATACATATATTATATACATATATATAACGCAAGCGTTTTCATTTTATATTCGTCAGGCGTTACATTTTAAATTAGTTTTACCAGACCTTTATGACGCCAGGCTATTTTAAAACTAATTTAAAATGTAACGGCTGAGAAATATAAGCGCTTGCGTTAAAATTTTAACTTTGTGTGTTATTTATTTTATTTCTTTTAATAGCTTATACCGGACACTGTGATTTTAAAAAAAATGATAAGTTATATATATATATATATATATATATATATATATATATATATATATATATATATATATGTGTGTGTGTGTGTGTGTGTGTGTGTGTGTGTGTGTGTGTGTGTGTGTGTATAGGAGGTATGAGATTGATCGCTGTTCGTTATCTTCTCCTTTCATTCTCTTTATAGTTTTTGAGTTTATATATAAATTATGACAAGACGAACTATGATCGTGTAGTAGTAGCGAATTGTGAGGCCTGCCGCTTTCTACTTGTACATATATCTTCTTCACATACTGAATTTGACTATGGATTATTCTGTTTACCTGATGAATTAAGTAATAGTGCTAACAGCGGGTTTGACCGGTCAATAAGGGATGTTTACCCCTCCTAGGCACCGGTATGTCCAGGAGTCCGTGTTTGTCATACTCTTAATTTTTTATTATTTACCGGATTTAAGAAATTGATCACTGTTCGTTATCTTAACTTTTTCATTCTTTTGTCTGTGATAAATAATCTAAGCATGTTGATGTAAAAATACTGTAAAATATAAAACAAAATGTTCCAAGATGAAAAATTATTAAGAAGTTAATGCAAATATAAAATATCAAAGCCATTGACGTCATTCCTCGTTCACCAAGTCCTGCAGCTAAACAATAGCAATTCTTTGAAGGAGATAATCCCAAACTAGACGTTCAAGTATCAAATATAATTTGTCAATATCAAAATTTGATATGGTATTCAGCATCTCATAAATATGTGTATAATATTTACTCCAAACAGAGCTACCGCTAAAAGTAGATCATTTTACAAATGTCAACAATCCAAGGTCAGATTCGTTGAATGCGTTATTATTATGTGAAATATCTATTTACAAGACTAAAACCGCGTGTAAGTGGATCAAATTTGAAGTTTTAGAAACTGAAAATATGTGATGCTCCCTACGATATGTAAGGCAAATCTGAGCCCAGTAAAGATAACAACGGTTCAGTTATCAACAAGTTTAAAACTACTCCGACTCCTGTCTTTTCACGAGACTGTGCATACGTATATATAATTCATTCTTGTCAAAGTATATAATTACAGTACATTGTAACATTTGTAACCCAGTTATCCCATGAAATCTACATCAAAGAGCATATTAATTCATTCTTCGAATTTCAATGAGTTTGAGTTGATTTGCGGTAAAAAGTTTCAAGTTAACATCATAATTATTTTCTGCATAAAACCACGTAACGTAAGATTATAAAAGGATTATTAGGAATCACGAGATGACGGTACTTGCCAGGAAGGGAGACTAAACTGCCTCAGCGCAGCAAACTCAGAAACAAATATACTAAACTGTAGAAACCGAATGTTAAATAGCTGAATAAGTGACAGTACTTTGCAAATACTAGGGACAAAATCACCACCACAATCATGAAAAATTTTCCCTGTAGAGTTAAATACATTATCAATTTCAAATGAAATGACAAATATCGTGTATTTGTCCATGAGTAATATTTTCTATTTATATGATATTTATGAAAATTCAGACTTTTTAATGACGACTTGGGGTGTAGATGAGTAGTTAAATCCATATCACATTTACGTTTCATCCATTCCTTGAGCTGACTTATCAGAAGACCACATGTACACTTTTACAATGAAAATATAAATCTTACAAACGAAAGTGAGTGATCATACAGAGTACATAAAATGAAATATGCATGTATCTGCGACATCACACTGACACTTTACACAATTTATCTGCGACATCACACTGACATTTTTCACAATTTATCTGCGACATCACACCGACACTTTACACAATTTATTTGCGACATCACACTGACACTTTACACAATTTATCTGCGACATCACACTGACACTTTACACAATTTATCTGCGACATCACACTGACACTTTACACAATGTATCTGCGACATCACACTGACACTTTACACAATTTATCTGCGACATCACACTGACACTTTACACAATTTACCTTCGGCATCACACTGACACTTTACACAATTTATCTGCGACATCACACTGACACTTTACACAATGTATCTGCGACATCACACTGACACTTTACACAATGTATCTGCGACATCACACTGACACTTTACACAATTTATCTGCGACATCACACTGACACTTTACACAATGTATCTGCGACATCACACTGACACTTTACACAATTTATTTGCGACATCACACTGACACTTTACACAATGTATCTGCGACATCACACTGACACTTTACACAATGTATCTGCGACATCACACTGACACTTTACACAATGTATCTGCGACATCACACTGACACTTTACACAATGTATCTGCGACATCACACTGACACTTTACACAATGTATCTGCGACATCACACTGACACTTTACACAATTTATCTGCGACATCACACTGACACTTTACACAATTTATTTGCGACATCACACTGACACTTTACGTACTGGACCAGGCTCCGGGTTCACGTAAAAACAAAAACCAAGCTCACACTTATGTAAGGTGATCGATCATAACTTTAGAACTGAAACTCTTAATTTGCAGATAATAGAAATTAGCAAAATTGGATAACAATTTCATTTTGCAATGACTGACTTCTCAATCATTTCATAGCAATATTCAGATTTATGACTTAAGCTTAAAATGTTTCATGATCCTGGGGCAAGGTTACAGTAACTATATAAACTTAAGCGTACAAAATGCATTTTAGAAAGACGTTTTAAAGAAAAGAAAATAATACAATCTCGATCTCGTCTCTGTAGAGAAGACATTATTTATAAATCGTATCTATTGACAAAGAAAGCGTCCTATATATATATATATATATACACGAATTTAATACAAAAGAAGAATATGATAATTATAAAGATGAAACTGCTTAACTGCTAATGATTGTAATACTAAAGGTAGAATAATGATATAAAAAAAAAAAATAATAATTGTCAAAGCAGTATATATATATATATATATATATATATATATATATATATATATATATATATATATCCAAATGTGAAAAATTGCCTGGTAGGGGACAAGGAGCAGAGCCCCACCAACCCACCCACCCCGAAATTACTGAGTTCTGACAAAATACGACGTATATATATTTCAATGTTTTTAGACATACATGTACTTCTATAGTTTGTGGATGGTGTTTGGTAGGAGACACGCGCCCGGCCCTGGTTCCACCACTAGTACATTAGGTACGTAGTGGGGTCGTTATTGCACGTACTAGACAATGCAGAGCTGCCACAGTTTAATGCGTTGCTATAGCAGCCACTGTTCCTACGAACCATAAATGGGCAATTAAACAGTTCATTATCTCTTGTCCTTCTAAATTCCATTGGCTAACCGGTTAGCTCAGTGTATTAATGTATAACCGCCGGTCTGAACATCGTGATTTCGACTGTAGCATGGATTTCAATTTTCCCCGTTCTATGAAGACTGCACTGTTTCACTAAATAAAGTAAAATTGAAAGTGTTCGATTTAAAAATGATATTAAGTATCCTCCATTTTCCATTCACAACAGTTTTCTGGGGGTGTTACTCCCCTGTATATTGTTGTTGCGAGATGTTTACTGATCAGATTGGCTTTGTATCGGGGCGTGGAGGCTTCATGTATTTTCAATCGAAGTATTGGAAAGCGATTAGCATGCTTCCTGGCATTTGTAAAGAAATCGTTTGTCAGCTGTAATTTTGATAATAAAGTCAAGCAAAAATCAGAAATAGTGAATTTTGGAATACTAGACCAGTAACACCCAGGAACAGGACTGCATTGTTTTTGTTTTCATCAATTGATGTCTAAAATGCATCTTTAATGAATCAATCATTGCCCCTTTAAAGGGGTAGTAGAGTGAAAAAGTATACTACATGCATTTTGCGGAACATTGCAGAAAGTGTATTTATACTGGACTCCAATGGGACCCTTCAGCCATGTGTCACCTTCAATCGATATGTAATTTTCAGACCATTAATATGATCTTATGTATGCATTTTCTGTACAGCATTTCACTTTTCATGAATATTATACTAGATTATTTATATAACGTATATATATATATATATATATATATATATATATATATATATATATCTTTAATATTCACCTTTTAATCCCGTGATAATATGCATTACAAAGTTTTGAAGGATATTCAGTGTTTGACACTAAGTTGTTTTTTTTTACATAACTAGTCCATAGGATTAGTAAATCCTGTAATTTACTAGTCCTGCTGATTGGTGACTAGTCCGGCTGCCGGCCGAGTTGCGAAGCAACGAGGGGAGAAGTGCTTGCCCCCTCCGGTAGGGGGGTCTGGGGGGCCTTTTTCAAAATCTGGATGCAAAATAGTGCATTTCCAGTCATTTATTTAAACAAATAAATAAAAATTTTATACCCAAATTCAGCTTCTATTTTTACTGATTCTCACATCAAATCAGAAGAAAAAATATTTTACTGTTTCAATTTGATTAAGAGTCCACATCAAGTCCATGAACATTTTATATGCTTTGTTAGAAAGTTCCTGAACATCTCTCATTTGATAAAAGCATCATTAATGTCATCAAAATCATCGTCTGATTCAGGTATATCTGTGTCCATCTCTACCACTTCCATCTCTGCTACTTCCGACTTTTCATTCTCTTCTGCCAGATTCAATCCAATATTCTCTGCTTTATCAGTCGCTTGTTCATCGGCCTCTCTTGTCTGAGATTTCTGGAATGAAGATACATGTCTAACAGGATTTACTCTTACCTTAAAGCTTTAATTAAAATTCACTTACAGTCATCACCTTAATTTCATCCAAGTAGAATGGCTTTCTTTGACGAATACTACCAGTATACCATAAATCAACACTCTCACTTGGATCAAAGTCTTGAACATTTGGTGACTCTTGAGCTGGAAACAGAAGCATGGACATAAAAAAAACCCACCACCAATCCATTTAAGTTTTGGAAGAAATATTCGATTTTAAAATTCGAGCATCCGATCACAAATGTACCTACTGTTTCAACCGACCTGCAATGTCGGCAAAACATTTTGTTCGACTCATTGTCATAATGAACCCATTCATGCTTCCTCAACCCAGAACCTTGAAAAGTCCTTTTTCGTTTCTTGCGGTGGTACTCTCTGTTTGCTTGAGTTGTTTCTTCCTATGTTTGTCTTTTTTTGGGAGGACTGACGCTCATCCAAAAACCGCCACATCTTATTCAGTGTTTAGTGTATGCTTGAATCACTGTGTCATTTAATAACTATATAATATTAAGCGCAGAAGTGACACGGTTACGATTAGACAGGTTGATAAAAAATTAGTCCATTGTGTATTTACAACGATATGAAAAAGAAACGAAAGTAGGAAGACTTCGACAATTATTTTATTGTACAGTGTTTTGGGGTTTTTAGTAGTCCACCAGACTACTTATTAATGATATTTTGATAGTCCGGGACAAAATTTACTAGCCCCGGGCTACCGGACTAGCGTTAGTGTCGAACCTTGATATTTGCTTATACATAATGTAAATGCAAAAACTAAATCACTATAAATCTGTCAAGCGTATGAACACTGTCGAGCATGTAGTCTGCATGGTCCCCAGGAACCGGTGATTTTGTAATGATAATAGTAGGGGTCTATATCTTACCACTTACTATTAAAATTATTATTACCCCTTATTAGGGGGTGATATGGTGTAGACCCTTGCTATTACAGACAAAATTACCAATTGTTTTGCTCGGCCGCACGTATGTACCCGTAAAATGAAATTAAAGCTTTTTTATCCATTCCCGTATCGGACAACATAAGTGCACCTCATTCGATGCCAGATAAGTTGATATTGCCTCTAATGTGGTTTATATCACCACACAAACACAAGAAATTAATCCAAGCGCGGGGATTTTTCAACAACTCTTCTTTCAGTAATTGTACTTTCAATTTCTCGAAGTGACAACTTATAATAATACATGTATATGCAAACTTAATCGTTACTCACCGGTATTTGCGCCCTTATATGCACAGATGCTGTTACATTAAAAAAATTAGACCCCTCATATCTCCCTACTCTAATTCAAACCAATAACTGCGTAGAGATGTGTTCATGCGCGGACCCGGAGGGTCCGCATGCGTAACTTTAAAACGCCGGGGGTTGTGTTATTTTGAAGTAGTAATTAAAGTTGTGTCGCAAAATCTGAGTCTAGCGTATAAGTATCAAAATAGCACGTGTACCTCGCAGCTGCAAAGCGACATCTATTTCCCAGAGGAAATTCTCACGCAGTAGTGAAACGGTGCACATACTTATCTGTCATATATGCAACTACCAGGTATCGATTGATTGAATATTGTTTAATATCCCTCTCGAGAATATTTCATTCATGTGGAGACGTCACTATTGCTGGCAAAGGGCTGCAAACTTTAGGCATATGCTCGGCGCTTATGGCCTTTGAGCAGCGAGGAGGGATCTTAATCGTGCCACACACGGTTTTTGCTGTCTCATCCGAAGGACCGTCCCATTTAGTCGCCTCTTACGACAAGCAAGGGATACTGAGGACCTATTCTAACCCGGATTCCCACGGGACACTACCAGGGATCATTGCCGTCACTGATCAATGACCTGGAGTAAATAAATAAATGTTTTTTTGGTATATACAAACATACATATATATCAAGTATAACCCATGAAAGTTCGAAAGCTTATTTTCAATGGGGTCCTTTGATGCACGGATGTTTGCTCTAGGGGGTCATTATGTGGGAGGAAACCCACGTGTCCGAGCGGGCGACCGCCATACCCTTTCACATACAACCACCGCCGATCACGGGGATCGAACTCGGGTCGCAGCGGTTAGAGGCGAGAGCGCTACCTCTAAGCTACCGGGACACCTTTACCAAGTAAAAGTCAAAATTTGAAGCTCTTCCACCGGCACAGGTGACGTCTCCATATGATTGAAATGATATTAATCAACACATCATGGGACCTCATATCTCAATTACAGTCATAGCCTCAAATTTTGAAGCAAATATCACTGTCTAATATAAGATATCCCCTCGAGTCATAGTAACCTGTAATTTGGTCAAATGACCTTGACGAGTTATTGCATTCTATTTGACAAGAACAACGCCTGCCTATACTATAGTATGGCCTTCCTATAGCCTGGCAACGGTGATACTGTTGAAATATAGATGTCACATGGAACATAACGTATGTCTCACTCGAGAATTTTTCACTCATGGATACAGAACAAAGTTTTCAAATTCAAAATATTGTTGTACATATCCTTCACTTTTCATCCATATCAAACTTCTCATCCTTAAACAACGAGTCGCTTGATACTCCAATCTAAAGTTTTGATTTATTGTAGAACATTCTATTTGGCTACTTTTCTTATTCAGTATGGATATACTAATGGAAAAGTAACATAATTTAGTCACGTCATTGTCATTATAAGTAATATTATCATTTGATCAACTCTAATAATCGTTAGCAACTTTCTTATATTAACAATATATGACGCCTAGAATGAAGATCATATGTGCCGAAGTAGATGGCGCTATATGGGTTTGGGGAGTGTATAAAATTTGACTCGGCGGTGGTAACAAATTCTGGGAATGAGTAGCTTTTGTAAACTCAAACAGATAAGTATGACGCGAAGGAGATTTGTATGGATACTAATAAAATCTATTATTTCATGAAAACTTTTGTGATTTTTTTTTTTCATTTTCACACAACCGCTAAGTTCAGTTTTAGGAGAAACATCAGTTAGAGTTGCGAAAATACAGATTAGAATATATTATTTATTGTTTGTGAGCAATACACGGATGAAAAATAGCAATTTGTGCTATTTTTTAGGACGTTAAATTACGTGATTTTTTACATTCTGTACACAGTATTACAAGGAAACAAACTATAGAATTTCAAGTGGAAGTTCATATAATACTTTACAAAATGTAAGAGAGAGAGAGAGAGAAAGAGAGAGAGCGAGGTTATTTTTCAAAGAAATAATAAATAGAATTTTTTAAAATAATAGATATGACTCTGTTGCATTACTTCCTACCCCAGTATCTCTTTAAACATTTTAGAAATAAGTGGAAAATATGGAGAAATTTGTGTTACTATGGTAACGAAAGGACCAACCAGCATCATCTTTGATAATAGTTGAATGACTGTTCGTACGTTGATTATGCAATATCATTATTTTTGTGTTCGTATGGTTGGCTAAAATTTACTGAATACCAAATAATTCATGGTTGTTGATTGGTTGCTATGAACATGTTTCCATGGGAACATTATACTTTTGGTAACTTTTATCCAATCGGAATTCCTCGAATGTCTCGCGCACTCGACATAGATGTCGAGTGCGCGAGACATTCGAGGAGTTCCGATTGCTCTTTTATCTAACACCCATTTATACATACTACCAGTAACCACTCAGTTACAACTAGAGCTCCTCGGAAAGTCTTAGTAGTTATGATTCGGGACATTTTAATAATTTGACTGGTTTTTCTCCCGGGGAACATGAATCAAGAACTGTAACAGCTAACTCTGGTACAACAATGACATATGTACTTTTCCATCATTTTGTCACTGGTTTTTATCATGGATAGTTACCTGCCTTATGTTTTTTTTCCATATATCTATCTTCTATCAACTTTCTGAACAGTGTTACTAGGTTAGTATACTATATACGTATTTTACAGTGTTTTTCAGTGAACTATATGTATACAATATGTATATGCACATTGTTCAATTTAAAATAAAACCCAATCCTTCCATGAAATGGAATGATTTTTTAAAAAACTGTTCCTCGATTGTCCGACGACAGGTTTAATTTTCCAGCTGAACGAAAAGCTTTGAGGCTGCATGCACATATTCTTTGATTAACAATGTTGGATCCACTTAAATTTGCTTGACAGATCGTTAAGAGCTACATTCTGTTGACATGTCTCGTATACTCCTCACGAAACATTTTGTCTGAACATTTTTGTACATCAAACCTGCAGTCCTGGTTGACAAGTGTTTGAAAATGCAGAAAAATATTCCTTGCATATCAACAATTTCGAAATGATCAATTGAGCTACTGAATGATATTTACGCCAATGCATTATAACTTGTTCACAAACACCTCTCGATACATGAATTTCTCATTTAAGATTTTGTTTGAAGTATATTTATGTGGCATGCTGCGATAATTGCAGACCTGCTTACTCTCTAGCGATTTTATGATATGCGGGCAAAGTCATTGCTAATAGAATTCTCAAAGATCTATGACCCCACTGGACACGTTTTAGACTGACTAGAGTACGGAACTGTAGTTCTCGTAGAAAATCTTCTCGGAGAGCTACAGTTTTACAGCTTTGCTGACTACATGTGTGTAGTTCATTTTTTTCTGTCCATCCTCTCAATTTTGTCATGACGATTACAACGGTAATAATGTTACTACAATTTCACTGTTACATCATTGAAAGATAGCCACCAAGGCTACTAGTCTGTTACAGATATTTCACTGTTACATCATTGAAAGATAACCACCAGGCTACTAGTCTGTTACAGATATTTCACTGTTACATCATTGAAAGATAACCACCAGGCTACTAGTCTGTTACAGATATTTCACTGTTACATCATTGAAAGATAGCCACCAAGGCTACTAGTCTGTTACAGATATTTCACTGTTACATCATTGAAAGATAGCCACCAGGCTACTAGTCTGTTACAGATATTTCACTGTTACATCATTGAAAGATAACCACCAGGCTACTAGTCTGTTACAGATATTTCACTGTTACATCATTGAAAGATAACCACCAGGCTACTAGTCTGTTACAGATATTTCACTGTTACATCATTGAAAGATAACCACCAAGGCTACTAGTCTGTTACAGATATTTCACTGTAACATCATTGAAAGAAAACCACCAAGGCTACTAGTCTGTTACAGATATTTCACTGTTACATCATTGAAAGATAGCCACCAAGGCTACTAGTCTGTTACAGATATTTCACTGTTACATCATTGAAAGATAACCACCAGGCTACTAGTCTGTTACAGATATTTCACTGTTACATCATTGAAAGATAACCACCAAGACTACTAGTCTGTTACAGATATTTCACTGTTACATCATTGAAAGATAGCCACCAAGGCTACTAGTCTGTTACAGATATTTCACTGTTACATCATTGAACGATAACCACCAGGCTACTAGTCTGTTACAGATATTTCACTGTTACATCATTGAAAGATAGCCACCAAGGCTACTAGTCTGTTACAGATATTTCACTGTTACATCATTGAAAGATAACCACCAAGGCTACTAGTCTGTTACAGATATTTCACTGTTACATCATTGAAAGATAACCACCAAGGCTACTAGTCTGTTACAGATATTTCACTGTTACATCATTGAAAGATAACCACCAAGGCTACTAGTCTGTTACAGATATTTCACTGTTACATCATTGAAAGATAACCACCAAGGCTACTAGTCTGTTACAGATATTTCACTGTTACATCATTGAAAGATAACCACCAGGCTACTAGTCTGTTACAGATATTTCACTGTTACATCATTGAAAGATAGCCACCAAGGCTACTAGTCTGTTACAGATATTTCACTGTTACATCATTGAAAGATAGCCACCAAGGCTACTAGTCTGTTACAGATATTTCACTGTTACATCATTGAAAGATAACCACCAGGCTACTAGTCTGTTACAGATATTTCACTGTTACATCATTGAAAGATAACCACCAGGCTACTAGTCTGTTACAGATATTTCACTGTTACATCATTGAAAGATAACCACCAGGCTACTAGTCTGTTACAGATATTTCACTGTTACATCATTGAAAGATAACCACCAAGGCTACTAGTCTGTTACAGATACATGTACTTGCAGTGTTCATGAAAAATTCGGTTGATTTAAAGACGTAAACGTGCTCAAAATATCATAAACCTTCCACCTCGTTTGACAAATATCCACATTCACCTGGAAAGAAGCAGTCTTGATGATAATTATACTTGGAACACACATTGCAGGCAGGAGCACAGGCACGGGACCAAAAATTTTCCTTTTTATTACACAAAGATATTTATTTTCCCCCTTTTATTCAATAAAATATGTACCATTGATAAATATTCCGTCGTTGGTGGTATATTTATACACTGAGGCTCAAACGCGTACACTGACAAAAGTTTTTTTTAAAAATCTTATTTTAAATCAAGATGTAACGCCTGAGGACTTTTAAATGAAAGCGCTTGCGTTAAATTTTAACTTTGTGTATTCATTTAAAATTTCTTTTAATATAACTATATATCTAAATAGATACATGTAGATGTCTACATAGAGAGATAGTCACTTTTTTCAATGATCAATAAAATATCTAGGTAGGAAAACAACAACCCCACCACAAAGACATTTAGTAAAGTTTCCAAGCTTCGGAGATTTAAATTTAGTAACATGTTACTTAATGTAAAGCTTTTTAGAAGATTGGAAATGGACGCGCTAAAGCTTTACTACATGTTTTGATGTGTCTTCGCTATCCATTTCCTCATGAACGCGTTGCAGTTGTAAACAATGAACCTTGATAGATGCAGGCTGGTTTTTTTTAATTGCTGGGAATTCCAACAGAAATGAAAATAGAATGTAAATATAAGAAATAAACTTCAGTTTTAAAAAGGGAATATGTACTATGAACTTTAACGCTTCCCATCGGCATCTTTTATGAAGCATATATATATATATACAGTAAAACTGGAATATAGCGAACAGGGATAGTGAAATCGATTTCCCCGGCAAATTCTTTATATATTCCATATAAAAATCTGCGTACATAACGAACACGGATATAGCGAATTTACGGATGCAAGGTGAAGATAACGAACAGTGATCAATCTCATAACTCCTATTAGCAATACAAAATAGATAGTTGGGCAAACACGGACCCCTGGACACACCAGAGGTGGGATCAGGTGCCTAGGAGGAGTAAGCATCCCCTTT
This sequence comes from Ostrea edulis, assembly GCF_947568905.1. NCBI lineage: Eukaryota > Metazoa > Mollusca > Bivalvia > Ostreida > Ostreidae > Ostrea > Ostrea edulis. Next base: position 83,876,577 of record NC_079164.1, on the reverse strand, counting down.
TGACCGGTCACACCCGCCGTGAGCCCTATATCCTGATCAGGTAAACGGAGTTATCCGCAGTCAAAATCAGTGTGTCAAGAACGGCTTAACAATCGGTATAAAACACGTCAGACAGCATTTGACCCAATGATAGGTTGTATTGACGAACTAGATCGTTATAACGACCATAGAATTTGCGAAATGCTGACTTCAATCGAGACTGTTGAAACCCCTGTACCATCAACTTGTTTGTCAGTAGCTTACCTCGATTTAAAAACTGACTATACACAGAACAAGCTCTTGCATATCGAATGAGTTGAGATATATAAACACCATATGCAGGTGATAATGGAATATTGTTACATAAATATGGGAAGTTGACGATGGAGAAGCTGAAATCATCCCGTTTGTCATACAGTTGAGTTGTCAGTTTGCCGTTAATGTCTACTTTCAATAAAATATCTAAGTATGAAGCAGAAGTGGACGACTCTGTGGTGTCCTTTATTTCGAGCTCACAGGGATATATCAAATCGACATATGAATGAAAGCTATTATTGTTAATATATAACGAAGTAAATTCCTATTCCCCTTGAATTAAAAATGTATGTAAAAATAACCTTTTATAACGATTTTTTTCATTTCATTTCCTGTGTGGTTCTTAACAATCGCTTTCTTTGGCCATAAAGGATCCATACTTATTACGAAATTTCTGTATTTTTTAAAAAGAGGCTGTTAACACTAAACAATACTTACACGTACGTTTATTGTGATATTTATTAACAAAACAAAAACAAAAAGCAACACAGTCTACGATTGACAGATATTTTAAAAAGACACAGATTGTTTGTATGTTGACATTTTGCTTTCGACATGTGTTTGTGTGATTAAATAATCCATCAAGATAAATTATCATACATAAATCAATGTATATATATCTTTTATAAAAATATTTCTCGAAAATATATAGGCTTAATTTCTCTAAGACTATGCAAACGCAAGTATGTCGATTGCTGGTTTCTTATATAACTGATATACATATAGAACAAATCAGTTTTATAACGAATTCGTTATATTTGAATTGTGAATTCGCTATAAACGTGTAACGAATCTCGCTTATAACGAATTATTATAGAGTGTCCGCAGAAATTCGCTATATCCGAGTTTTACTGTATATACATATATAAAACTGCAGTATGTGCTTAGTAGCCCACCTAACTTGACAGTCACATTTGTAATTGCTAATACTCTTTCGACATGGCACCATTAATTGCTGATAAACCCTCTTATCCTCAAATAATTGTCAAACGAGTGGTTTCCATTTTCAGCTCCCATTATATACCCATTCCAATTATTTACATGCACTAGATAAATGTTGATTGACAATTGCAATGGTCGTAAGAATAATTATTCTATTTTAAAGTATGTTGGTATTGCCTATATTGACATGAATTGTGCAATGCTACATATAATTACTGTCATATGGTTATAAATACAATTTCATAATGAAAAGTCTTTAAAGTACAAGAAGTGCAATTTTACCGACACTTTAGGTCGATCTGACGTGTTTCATACCGATTGTTAGATGCTGTCTGACATGTTTCATACCGATTATTAGACCGTTCTTGGCACACTGATTTTGACTACGTATAACTCCGTTTACCTGATCAAGATATAGGGCTCACGGTGGGTGTGATCGGTCGACAGGGGATGCTTCCTCCTCCTAGGCACCTGATCCCACCTCTGGTATGTCCAGGGGTCCATGTTTGCTCAACTATCTATTTTGTAAATGCTATAGAAGTTATGAGATCCAGAGTCTGCTCACACAATATCTTTGACGAAATTGAAAAGGAAGTACTCTCTTTCTCAAATAATTATCATAATATACATGTATGTCTGATTGGAGATTGTAATAGAAGAACCAGTACCATAAAATACTTTATTGACCCATAAGACTGTGGTAAACAAGGTGTTGATATTTTCCAGCATAATACACGTGAGTTACCGGAATTTTGTTGTTTTTTGTTTTTTTTGTAGATAGAAATTCGAAAGACAGCGTAATTAGCTATTTCTAGCTGTTTTGTAAGGGTACTGTTTGGATGTACGTAGACATTAAAACATGTTCATTCTTAATGGAAGGGTGCAAGAAGATGTGAACAGTCAATTCACCCGAGAGCAAACAAGTAAACAAGTGTGACTGATTATGCTATTTCTAATATTGAGTTTATGAGATATGTTTAAACAATTTATACACGAATATTCACTTTTACAACCGTATTTGGTTGCACCTGCATTTTAATACGGATGTCTGACTAGCTGTTTTGGAAGGGAACTGTTTGATGTATGTAAATATTGTAACATGACCTCTGAGAAGTAAATTGTGAATAATGTTGGCGAAAATATTGAAGCTGCGAAAAATTGGAATTTTGAAGGTAACGATGATTTTTTTGATCTCATTGAAAATGATTACAACGTGATTGATACTACATGCAAAAATTGTATTGCTGGTCAAAGAAATTCAGATCTCATTGACCAAATTGAGGAGAAAATATGTAATTTATTTATAAGCAAGGCAAAAGATATTTTTGGCACTAAATAAGTGCATATGAAATTATGAATGATAATTCTGCTTAAAACCATTTTAGAAATCCATAGTTTAATTACGAGTGAAAATCTGCAAGATAAAACTACCGCAGAGCCGAGAGATTGCTCAAACGTTACGGTGGTGATATTCTAAAACAAAACATGCATGATATAGAAAAGCGGTACAAGAAAAAACTAAGAGATCAGTTATGTGTCATAATTGCAAAGTTAAACAAAGACTTAACTACTTATGATCAAGAAATTCGAAAGAATACTGAAAATCTTCAATACAAACACTGCTAATATTCATGGATATGTATGATTGCAAATATTGATCTATACGTCTGATAAAATGTTGAAAAATGTGTCAAAATCTTATAATGTGATACGACCGAGATCAAAAATACTATAACAATCGTTTTACCTTTTATGTTGAATTATTCAACTGGATTTTAGGGAATTTTTTCCTAATTAATGGCTGATAGGTAATTATTCCTATCTACAAGAATAAAGGTGATAACGCTGACCCTAGGAATTACAGACCAATTACACTTACCGGTAGTAGTTATATAAGTAAGCTTTTTACTTTTGTTTTAAATGAAAGGTTGAGCACTTTTCTGAAGAAAAAAATAGATATGATCTTTAAAAATCAAGTAGGCTTCGAAAGAATCACTCAACTTTAGATCATATCTTTTCGCTGTATACACAAATGAAACATCAAAACACATGCATAAAAAGTCATATTGCACATTTATCGATTCTGAGAAAGCTTTTGATAGTGTGTGAAGATTGGAACTATATAATGAAATATTGATGAGTAATATTTATGGTAAATGTTTTAAAGCTACGGTTAGTACATTGTATGTACATGTGTAATGGTATTAACTTAAACATCATGCTAAATGATAAATCTTCAAATTATTTTATTTCGCATGTAATATCGGTATCCGTCAAGTTGAAAATTTGTCACCATTTTTATTCTCAGTTTTCCTAAATGACGTGGAAGCTTTCCTCGCTTCGCACGATGCTGAAGGCCTAAGTACTAGGTGTGATGAAATAGAACATAATGTTGGTATGTGTAGATTTAGAACATTGAATCACAAATTACCGATTTAAACCGGACGCTGGTAAAATATACCATGAGTTGATAGAATATGTACCTTGTGCAACTGTGAAGTAGGTAACTAGTATCATTATTTATTCATAGGTAAAGATGCATCAGTTAATAATTGTAGGGAAATATTGATCCCAAGTTACTGTCGTCAAAACCCAAAATGCACTTTTAAAAATTCAAACTATTGTTTAATTTACACACTAGAAAAAAATTATGTAATATTAAGTAATGCTACAGAGAGCCAGACCTCCGGGTTGATAAGATGTATTCTACTCAGCACTTGCATTATTTATTTGTACATGTTTATATTTCTCTATATTCTGTTTATGCAAAATTTATGAGAATAAATTGATTGACTGTCCAGTAATAATACCCACGGATAACCTACAGAAATCAGCTGCAGTAAACTTTGTGTACCATGTGACCTTTGTGTATTTATGTGTGTGACGTCATAATTCTGTGTTGCAGCCATTACATGTGTTTGTCAACTGCTCAACGAATTCAGTCATCATATAACTTATCAATACACAAATGAAACGATTGGACGACATGTACATATACTTCAATGTGTTTTACAAATACACAAGGGCATAACATCCCATTATTTAATGGAGTTTTAAGAACTAGAGCAAAACAATGTCATGAAAGGTGAAGATAACGAACACTGATCAATCTCATAACTCCTATAGGCATTACAAGATTCACGACAATAAAAGACAATAATTTATCAACAACATATTTTTTCCAAACTGATGAACTAGCAACATACACATCATGACATGTGTAGTAGTAAGAGATACTTGCAGCAACACATAATATAGGAGAAAATACACAGAAATAAACGAGTTAAAAGTGTATTTATCAACATGTTAATAGTTTGGTAGTAACTTTTGATTAAAGGGACTGATTCACGATTTTACCCATAATTTTGTTTTTCACTTTTAATGATCAAGATCTACCATCTACTGTGTTTAAAAGATTTTGCATAAAAATTAAGGTTATACATTATCACAGAAGCTCATTGCATTGTAGAGAGTTTATTATTTGTTTTGTAAACAAAGATAGCGGTATGTTATTGTTTACGAAATTTTCAAAAGAAATGAATATCGACCTAAGTTTATTATATCACTTTTCAAGTATTATTTAAGTAAAATGTGTCATCTAAAAGTTAAAGTTTTGACTGCAAAATTAAGAGGCTTTATTTTACAAAATTAATATTTCACTGGTTTGTTTATATACATAAAAATACTCGAGTCTATGTTTACATAACACAGCTTTAAGGCGAAAATATTGCTTTTCTTGCATTCATAAGGTCAAAATTTGGCTGTCAACATTAAATGAGTTTATTATGAATTAAATAATGTTTATCATCAAAAATGAAAACAAAATTTGTTTTAAATCGTGAACCAAAAACTGAACAGGAAAATCACGATCTCTAAGAGACTATATTCCCTAGCCCTGAATTTTTTGGATAGTGTTGTTCTGGGTTCTTTTTTTATTTGCTTGCAAACGCTTGTTTGCTTTTTGTGAGCATTTGTTTTTGAACGCCAACTTGTGGGTTGTATTGTATATATGTTTTTACACTTTCTTCTCCGTTTTTAATTTTTACAGTATTTCGTTTTATATCAGGAGAGATCATTAGGCAACTTTAATGAGGTCACACCCAAAGTCAATAAAAGCGTGCAATTGAGGGTTTCAAAATCATGGTTTATCGACCATTCAAAATATATATGGTAACATGCGTTTATTAATGGTAAATATCTGTTGAACACTCACCTCAAATTGTTTCAAGTTAAGTATGACAGATTTTTTTTTTTTACAGAAGGTCAAAGTATGGTATATTTTTCGAGATTTTTCTCGCATGTAACCTTCGTTACTGATTCCTTGACATGATAATATGTAAGATAAACATTAATTTTCCATGTATTATTCCATAACTTGTATTGGAATTGACTGGGCATATATTTTTCTAATTTGCGAAAGACAATAAATACAGGTTTTCAAAGAAAATGTTTAATCAACACAACAAGAAATTATCGTCTGTAAAAGTCAGCAAAAAGATTTTAAGAGCGCAAAATAAACGACTAGATATCACTTTCAATATATTTGAAATGGCAGAAAATAAAATTGATTAACAAATATTCTCGAACAGTTCAATATGTATGAAACATGAAAACAAAAGACTAGCAATATATATATAAAACAATAGCTTTTTTGTATGTAAATGAAGTAGCGCTATAATTATGTAACGTATGTTTCAACACTTACACAACAGTACATCCATGAAAATATTATGCCAAAATGATGTCATCATCAGTTATTCTTTACGATTGATGTTGCAAAATCATAACAACATCACGTAATTCAATGGAAATACCAATTTTAATAGAAATATAGCGTAGACTAGCAAAAAAAATTACCAAATGTGTCTTTTCTTCTGAATTTGTTAATTTGCAATAAATATGCGATTAAAACAAAAGTAAAAGATTGATGTTTCGCTATATAAATGTTCATGATTCTCATAGAAATAACAGACACATATTTTGAAACCTGGATTGCTCTTTGTTATAATAAACAATGAAAGTAACGTATGTTTCTTATCTTTCCTCTCATTACTATAAACACATAATTTCTATTCAAATAATGGAAAGAAACATATTTACACATTTCTAGCAATCTGTTTACAATAATAATATAAAGAAAATGTTTAATTTCCCAACATTTTGATTAAATGTATACCGAATCTTATGTTTTTGTTGCTTCTTTTGGAATACCTTTCCATAGAAACTGTCAGTATAATCCACCACGCGGTGTTATGAATGAATATTTAACGTGAACCTTAAGACATAGATGTCCCCTATTGATTTTGAGTTAAAAAGGGCAAAGGTTAAACTACTCTGGACATAAGCTATTGTCCGTTGAGAAGTCTTTCCTTGAAAGACATCAAACTTGAAACACTGGTGCCCCCTTATTAATAGATGACCCCCATTGGATTTCAAGTCAGAAGGTCAAAGGTCATACTAAATGACTCAAATGACCAGTTGCTTAGATCAAACTTACATGTATCATTATGGTAGCCTTTGACCGGTAGTTAAACCTTTATTTTCACTGTCTATACAGACATTCTACCTTTTTAGTATTGCCACACGGGGAGCATATAATATTATTTCTAAAGCATTTTTTCATGGTTGTTCTTATATTCTAATACATTTTTTAATGGTAGTTATTCTGTACTTCTGCCCTCACAAGCGCCATTTCTGAAAAAAAAAAATAAAAAATTAAAAACAAGTAGAATAATATTACGTAACGGAATTTCTGGTAAGATACATTACACTCAGATAAAATATTTTTTAATGATTTCTCTATAAGATTGCATAAAACAATCATCAGAAATTAACCCCTTCATTTCTAAGATATATTATGAAAAGATGCTGAATTCTAGCAAATTGATAAATGTAGAGTTGCATAGTTACATGTATCATAAATAAGACAGTAGCAGAGAAAAACATGGCCTGTATTTCTTGCAGAGGATATCTGTCTATGCTAGTGAACACGGGAACAATAACAGATTTGTTTCTTCATAACATAGTTGATATTCAATAAACATATCGTTAATGATGATATTTTGTCAATATGTAGTTCAATATTTGATGTCTAATCAAGCATTTCATTAAGTAACATACGTTACTTTGAGTAACGTATGTTACCAGCGTTCTACTCGACGTAATTCTTACACCAGTGGAATTTCGAGATATTTGGAATACGATATACATTCTTTGATATCAGAAGAACAAATTCAGACCAAAACATTCCATCTGCTTAATCAATATTGTATATCAAACATTGCAGTTGTTGTAACAGTACTTACCGTAAGAGAAAATTAATTCTAATTCTCAAAGTTTAACACGTATTGACTTTCAAACTCAAATGTTCATAGTAGACGTTCATGTCGTATACCACATCATGCAGACAGAGAGCAAAAATACGCGGGAAATCGTTATATCATTCCCTTTATTTAATTTCTCGGTAACGAATGTTACATCACGAATGTTACATCTTGACACGTTTGTCAAATTTCAGACCAACCAATGACTTCTGCAAAAGAAATGTTTATATTTTCATTCTCTGTACACTACGAGATTTTCATAAAAGGGATAACATTTGCTCTGCAAATACGTTTTCATAAAAAAATTATTGTATCGTATGTTACATTTCTAAAATCGAAATGCAAAATTTTGAGAATAATGATAACTTCTTCTCAATGCCACATCCAAATATCGCTTGATGAATATTTTCCCAAAATTTTTGAATATTTTAGCGCCAGAATAGATCAAAAACATAAAGATAATACGAAATCTTTGTCCATACCTTGGGTGTTTAATTGACCCTATGATCACAGAATATAATCTGGCGACATTGAGTAATATATACACCACTGCTTAAAATCATACACAAAAGGTATTAAACTTTTATTGAATGGAAATTTAGGAAATACCAATGATATTAACGCAAAGAAAATTAAAAAACACGCTCTCAGATTTTTATACTTGCTTGTTCAATTTTAAAAATTGAGTCGGCGACAGTCACGTATGTTACAAAATTAGGGTATCTACTCTTCCTACCAAGTTTATAAGTAAAGGGGGAAAAAAGTATACCATGCCTAGGGAGGCTATTGGTCCATGAATGTATAGCACACAAAATATATGATTTGATATAGCTTAATTTCTAATAAAGTGCCGGCGACATCGATTGCACGCTTTTATTGACTTTGAGTAGTCAGAGCAAACACGTTTCAGTTGATCAACATTAAACGGGTATTACATAATATAACATTATTTTTATGAGATTGATCACTGTTCGTTATCTTCACCTTTCATTATTGTAAAATAATAGTTTTTATGTAATCACGTTCCTCAGTTAAATTAATACTGTGATAAACTTAGTAGATTTTGATAGTCTTATTAAGTTGGGTGTTTTTTTGTTTTGTTTTTTGTTGCTGTGGTTTTAGCCTGACCCCAATGTTGTCAAATTGGTCACATTACAAAAAGATAACGTCACTTGAGTATTGTCGCATTGGAGAATGTGGAAAGTACTTGCAAAATTATTAACCAATAATTTTGCAAGTACTCTCTACAGTCTCCAATGCGACAATGCTTCTTTTTTTTTTGTCATGTGATCAAAACATAGAGGTCAGGCTAAAACCACGAAAAACACCTAAAGAGACTATGACAATCTACTAAGTTTATCACAATATTTATTTAATTGAGGAACGTGATTACGTAAAAACTATTACTTTACAATAATGTTATATGGTTTATAATTTCGTCAAGTCTGCGCTTCTTATGTTATATACAGTATGACGAATTTAATTTTGTTGTTTTTGTAGTCAAAACGGTGTTTCATGTGGATTAATTTTAGTTGTTTGAGTTCACTTAAAAATGCATATAATACATTCCAAGTATATTTGCAATGCATATAAAGTATAGCTGCAGTCCTAGCTGGCTTAAATGCCTTTACGATACACACACCATTTATAATTTGTTCGATGAAGAGTGTGGAGGTTAACACAAATTCTATAACAAATTATTACTGGTGATCTGTGCAAACTTGGGTTATTAAATTGCTTTACCCAAGGGGTACATGTAGATTGCGAAACGAAATCGAATCGAAACCTACCGCAAACGAAACGAAACCTACCGAAACGAAATCTAACGAACAAAGATTGTATTTTACTATAATCAAATTTATAATAAAATGGCAATATGGGCGAGCATCTCTGTCCCCTGTAAAGGTTGCCACATAAAAATTGAATTTGCCTCCATCGTCCCCACTTTTAATGTTGTCTCCCGGAATGACTGAAACATTTTAAGTGGTCCATGGGTTAGCATTAAAGATTGTTTGAAGAAGCCGTTGTCTGAGAAAGCAAAAGCACTTGCAGGATCCCTTACCCAAGCTACTAGAACGTTTAAATCATTTTTATCGTATTCCGTTTGTCGATAAAATTGGTGGACAAATAGAGGCCTTATCATATGTGTTCCGCCATTTATATTCTATCGTAGCATGAAAATAGAAATAGGGGATCAACGTATTGTGACGTCATTCCCAAGATATTGAATGGTGCATCAAAATTGGTAACGTATAAGTTTTACATTACGACCCCTGGGTCGAGGCCTCTGCTGGTGAACTGTTAGTCCCCGGGGGTCTCTACAACCCAGTAGCTAAGTACTTCGTTACTAGCTTGAAAATATGGATGTATATTTAATTGCTGTGATAAAATTTTAAAATTTATTTCAATATTAAGTATTATCTCCCTCATGTATAGCTCTGATCCTTGGACGAATTTGACTCCAGTTTTTGGCACTGTGTTTTTTTTTAAGTTCTTGCAAGTTTATTCTTATTTCGCACTTTCAATATTTCTGCTTGATCATCACTGAAGAGACATTATTTGTGGAAATGCGCATCTGGTGCATCAAAATTTGGTATGAGTTTTGCATACATATATGCTGCTTCTTAAAGTAGTTCCACCCTCCTGTGATGTCATCAGATTTTGCAAAATCAATGATTTATTTAGATTTATGCATGATAGGAACATAAATTTTGTTGGAGTCTTTTCCGATAGTTATTGTAAAAAAATCTTGTTGAAAATAAACTATTTCAAAAGTCTAAGTTATAGATGATTTAATCAATGATATTTTCATAATATTGAATCGAAGGGCAATAACTCTGTTTTATTGATTTCTTTATGAAATCTGTTATGCATAGATCTCCTTTATTTATTTTTTTTACAGACATTTGGTATATTTTCGTGAAGAAACAGTTTCATGATATTGTTATAAATGCTATTATATTGTTATAACCAGTTTTTATGAAATTTTGAGAACGTTGTTTAAGGAAAATTGGAATTTTCTGACGGTGATATATGATTCTGTTTATGTATGTCTTGATGACCTATATATTTTATTTGATAATTTATTAGTTTCCGAGAATTCCAAGCCTGATAAGCAACATTGGCCAGAGGAGATGGATAAGGGTTGTGAGAACACTCCAGTTTTAATTTGAATTTATCGTTCTGCCCTCAAGCATCTTACGTAACGTGTCTGATACTCACAGAATCATTCTTCATTAAAACGAGTGTGAGATTGGTTGTAATTCATTTGTTGTACATTGTTAATTTAACGTCCCGCTCGAGATCATATATCTTTCACTCGTAAGGAGACGTCATCATTGCCAGTGAAGGGCTGCTAACTCTAGGCCTATGCTCGGTGCATACTGGCTTTGAGCAGGGAGGGATCTTTATCGTATCACATCTGTTGTGACACGGGACCTCAGTTTTTGCGGTCTCATCCGAAGGACCACCCCCATTTAGTTGTCTCTTACGACAAGCAAGGGGTACTGAAGATCTATTATAACCCGGATCCCCATGGGGAAGTTTGGGATTGGGAAATTCTACCGAAGGGACAAGATTCGCAGTCTAGACTTCTATTAATCCATGCATAATTCTATCAACGTTAGCGTTATCGGCGCAAACACAGGTTGAATCTTAAGTTAGTTAATAGGAGGAAACGTTGGTTTCTCTGTACACGTTTCATTAGCTAAGATTGGAAGCCATGGGTTGATAATCTTGTTCATTCAGCTGAAATGCCATGTTAATTACATTTTAATTGCGCGATCATTGATTTCTTTCACTGATTCTGAGTAAACACTTATTTACCGGCTACAACTTTCTGGAGACACATAATATAAAACTAAATGACAAAGATGAAGTTATGTCGTCAACCAAGGAAGAAATACATGTACTAGTACATACCTAAACATTTAAAAGAAAAAAAGAGGATCTGAATCCGCCTGTGTAAATTCGATGAAATGTTCACTTTTCCTACGAAACTCAACATAACTGTTTTGCATTGGATTATGATTCTGTCGGTAGTGTTTCATATTTCAATTGAGGTCACAATCACAGGAAGTGGAACCTCGTTTGCACAGGAGGTGTACAAACTCTGGCAGGCGTCATATATTGTTTCTCGACAATCTTATGTAACGGTAGAAATGAATTACAACGCCATTGGAGCTAGACTGGCAAAAGAAGAACTATATGACAATGTAAATATCGAGTACATTAGTAATGAAGTCGTGATATCTGACACGGAACAAAATGTACACGCAGATCTGGTTGAATTTCCGATCGTGGCAGGGTATGTAGTTTCTAAGTCATAGGATGGCCTCTCATTGTTTTTATATTCAAAATGATTTCTTTATCTGGGTTTTCGTTCGGTGTTTAATTCTAATACGAATGTAGCTTCAGAATACTAAAAACGTTACAATTGCGTTTACGCCAGCATACTATTCGTTTATAGAGATACATGTAGTTCTTTTTCCAAACTATCTCTATTCTATTTGTACAAGATATGTCGATTTTATAATTATATAAGTTCTTTTTATACAAAAAAATATTTCTTGTTCCATGAAAGACATCTGATTTTAAAAAAACCCAACCCCAAACAAACTTCTTTTCGCTGCAAAATCTCAATTAATTTACGCATATTGCCAGTGCAAGAATGAAAATAGAGATCAATCTTCAACGTAGATTCAATTTCACTTGTAAAATGCTATTTCATGGGTTAATTTGCCTATAACAATATTCTCTATGTCGTGATAAGCTAAATTATCGTTACGTAATATGATGTCCTGGGATTTACGTCACAATATGTTTGTCTTCTCTGTTTCCATTTTTGTGCTACGGCAATAATGCATCGCGTCATATAGAATCCAAGTTCTCTTTAAAATCATTCATCAAATTACATCAAATGCGTTTTACTAAATGAAAAAGTAATTTCCAATCAATTTATACGATAGAGATTCAGCTTTGACAGTTGTTTGAAATGAATAGAAATTCCTAAAATAACCAAAGCACGTGGTTATATTTCGGGAAATAATCTACGTGAACAGGGAACAAAAACTTTTAATTTTATGACCATTGAACTCCTGGAACCCAAGGGGTGGGATGAAAAAATTGGTGTTTACTCGGATACATCTACCAGACAAACTATGTGAATAATCAGTATGGATAAGGATGACTTTACCGACCATGTTCAGGGGTGCTGCTGCTAGAGTAAAATTAACTTTCATGTGGTGAAAATGCCTTATTTTTTGTAGAATCTTAAAGGGAAAGCCAACCCTAACCACATAGATGCTTTTATGAATAAAGTATCACTTACTGATATCGTAATTAACAGTCTTTAACTACAAAAATCCTTGCTTAACAGTTAAATCAATATTAATCTATCGTGTTTTTTAAATTACCCGCCGCTAAGAGAGTGGCCATTGAAGTTTAATTTATGACGTCACACCGTCTATTCCGGTTTATTTCATCAGCAGCACTGTAAACATGACAAGTCACGAACAGTTAAGTTTGGAGCCGTATATATTTGAGCCGAACGGGCGCAAGAAGAAATTTAGAAAAGAAGACGTTCAGTCGAGTCGCAGACCAGGCAGACGGTACACGTTCTTCATACAAATGTCTCGAACCTATTACGCAAATGATGGATCCACAGTTTACGTAGTCTTTTCTTTTCAAATTTTCAAATTGAGTCAGGAATTTCGAAAAATAACCTTTTTTTCACATCTCCCCATCGCATTAGTGTAATTAACTGCTTGCCAGGAAGGCATCAACCTATTTATTCGTAAGATCTACCACATGCACATCTTTGATGATCTCGCAGGTGCTTGGGTTCAGCACCCCTCCCCTCTCCGAATAAGCTACATGAGTTGATTTAATTTTTTGTTGGAAATATTTCTAATACATGTCAACAACGTCTTACATACCCATAAAGTCCAAAATAATTCAAAATAAGCCTTTTTAAAAGAAAAAATACCCTAGGCCACTGGTTATTATAAGTTCTGTTATACATGCAATAACCAATGAGGGTATTTTTTAAAGGACTTATTTTGGACGTTATGGGCATGCAAGACGTTGTTGACATGCATCAGAAATATTTTCAAAAAAAATAATAATTAAATCAACTCATGTAGCTTATTCGGAGGGGGAGGGGGGGGGGGGGGGCTGAACCCAAGCACCTGTTGATGATCTTAGAATCTCATCAAAACCGGAACAGACGGTGTAACGTCAAAATTATTGATTTTTGTGGTCTTGAATACAAAAGAGTTACACATTATGGCAGCCTCTATAGATCGCGGGAATTTCAATTTTTTACGTTTTCAAATTAGTACTGAAGCATATCTAGGCCATATATCAACAGAATTGTATAACAAATCTTTATCATATGATTAATCCTATCATTTATCATGTACAAATCTTTTGGGTTGCCTTTCCCTAACTTATGGAAATCAAACAAACTGAATACATATTCTTTCCATAGTATGATAACAAAATCAACAACTGCAGCATTTCTACACAACACAAAACGAAGTTTTCCTTGTTTTATAATGCTGGACGTTGACTTTCACTTTGAAATTAAACAATCCAATGCTTTATATAATTGTTGTTGTATCGGGCGATGAAGCTAGCTAGCATTGCAGAAAAAAATCTTAACGTAAGCGTATTAAACAAATTTTTCTGTAATGATTGCCACCTTCATCACCCGATTAAACGACAACGATTGATTGATTGTATATTGTTTAACGTCCCTCTCAAGAATATTTCACTCATATGGAGACTAAAAAAAGTACTAAAATACTTTGTTTTTGACCCATTTGTTACTTTATATGGAACCTTTGACTTTTACAACGCTCCATAGTTGGTAATGATTACGCGGACAAGTGGTACTAGAAAACCGGATCGAACTAGTTTGCAACAAACATGTGTTTATTGTCTATGATGAAAGCAATGTCGATTTCAAAAGAAATATATGAGAAAAGATTCAGTAAGCGTGAATGAACATTATTTACACCTAATTTCATTTTTAAGAGTTTGGATTCTTACACTGCTATTCTAAGGAGAAATGTCAATACGTCATTACACTGTTAATGATCTACTTCTCTCCGAGCCTGTTATACAATAAACTAATTACTTTGATTTATAGATTAATTTCTCACACGAAAATTGTCGGATCGGTACGATAGGTATTTTCTGCCATGCTCCATTACATTATACATGTACCTTTCAAATAACTAACTCTTAAATAAGTGGTAGATTTCTGAAAGAAAGATAAGTATTTAGAAGTGTAAAAATAGACGTTTTATAGTCACGTTCATTAACTATTCAAACACATGTGATAGGTTTTTACAAATGAACGTATTTTCTAGATCGAAATGAACAATACATCTCGTGCAATAAAATACTATAGGATATGTTTATGAAACGGAACTTTATTTTGACATTGACCTTGAGAAAATCATGTTTCTAGTGCATGCAGTCTGTATATCAACACTGAATTCCCCCCTTTTTTGTACTTGGTGTGACATATTGCAAGGTCTTTACACTATGAATAAATGAAGTAAACCTTTTTAAACTATAGCAAAATACCGTATTGTAATTATTTCAATTTAGTGAAATCAACATAGGAATATCATGCCAAGGTAGACTGGAGGATATTTACATAAATTTCACTCCATTCATTTTTCTGTTTTCTCTCAATAAAGTAATATCTAAATGGAGATGAAGTAGCTAAAGTGATAAAGACATAATTAACATCGGTGTGACCACAACACGTGCAACATATTGATTGGAATGATCAGTTTATCTCCAGTCTATTGTAATTTGTGAAATTCATGTTTCAATAAATAATCAAGAATGCTTTCAAACCACGTGTTCGATATTAAATTCGCAATCATTTATCAAAAAGAACAAAGTTCTCTTTTTACGGTGAATGTTATTACATTAGTGAATATACGATCGTTCAAATCAGGTACAAACTGTCCTTGAATATATAATTCTTACGGGAATATATTCAAAATATCAGATAGACTTTAAATTACATATTGCTTGTATTTTTTTTTTTTATTAGAGAAATCCAATGACCCACTCCAACTTCCTTTGTTTAATGCAGCTGGCGTCTTTTTTGTATTGATAAATGCCAATTGCTTGAGACCAGTCTCTGGCAAACAAACAAGCTTAAGACTATATGGAAATACAGCTTGATCCTTTATGCATTAATGACACAAAACATCACATTGTAATATTGTGTTAGCAGTAAAGATACTGAAAAAGAAAGCATTGATATATTTCTTTTAACTAAACGTAACATTTCAATATTATCGGAATTCTTGTCATGATGGGGTAATTGCAGGATTTTAATTGAAGCACAGTAACAATTCTCGTGTCACACCAATAATTAGGGAAGCTGTCATATTAAAAGTTAAAGTCAGACATAATGTCATCAGAAGGTCGTGATAATAGTATGGTCTAGCTATAAACGTGGCAGAACGAGAAGTGTGATGTCGAATGAGATAATAATTTGTTTTGTAAGCAAAATGAAATTGTGGCTCACCGTCTAAAGTATTAGAAATGTAGATTTGACACAAGTATACACGAGAATGCTTTTATCATCTGCGTAAACCCACTCTCTATCAAACTCACTCCTTTTGGCTGCGAGACATTTTAGATGAATTTTAAGCTCTTTTTATTACGTTTATTTGAAACTATGGTTGTTGACAAGTGCAATTAGTATCCATGTTGATTCGCTTAATATGTTAGATCCTTTTTGATCCGTAGAAAGCTGTCCTGTTGTGTTTGGTGGTGGATATTGTTATATATCATATACCTAGTAGTGTATCAGCCCTGATAAACCTATCTTGGCTAGGGTGAGACAGCTGCAAGGAGGTAGGGCTGTCTCGCCCTAAGGGCCGAGATATCTCTGTCTCGGCCCGTTGTCAAGGGGCTGTCTCGCCCTCAAATTTCAAATGGCTATTTCTTCTTTAATCTTTTGAAATCTAACATAACTACATGAAAAAATGATATTAGACTCATTTTTTTCCCAAATATAATACTTTCATCCACGACAAAATTTAATTTAAGCAGAAAAATTAAATAAAAATGTTTTCAAAAACAGCGCTAAATTGTAGCGAGTATCTAAGCAAAGGGGGGTAACCCAAGTAACAATTGTTTATTTAGAACAATAACACGTTTAAGTTCATTTAAAAACAATCAACGTTCTAGGCGATAGAAAACAGTAGGATAATTATGGAGTGTGATACTGAAGCATTTTCAGAAATTCCTGGTCCTAATGGAGATCAAAATGTTAATTTACGGCAATTTTGATGTGGAAAACTGCTTTAGCCTAAATCGATTTCTGAAATCCAAAATCCCGTGGACTTGGCAATAAAACGAGAAAAGCAGAACCAATATTTTCCGACGTATTCAACGACTTATAGATGCTAAACAGATGGGAAACGGTAAAAAAAACTTACTTTGAACAGTATAAAGTACATTCCCTAAGCAAAGAAATGGCAGCATCATATCTGTAAACATTCCAGTTCATACGATGACGCCACGTAAACAAAGTTCCAAAACTCTTACAAATTATATGAAATAATGAAAACGGGCGAGTTTGGTAAATCCGAATAAATAAATAAAAATAATTCACTTATTTCCAATCTTAGTACTAATTAGCAAGCCCCTAGGAGCTATACATGTACATGAACAACACAGAGATAGATGTGACGAGTTTCTCAGCCAAGCAGTTCAGTAAATTGAAACGTCCAGATTCTAGACCAAGGGAATGCAATGTCCATAATTAATCATCTAATTATTGTGACCAGCAATGGAATAAAGCTACAAAACCCAGACTTTAGCATGTTTCACAATGCCAACAGTTCTGGAAACGTAACCTTTAAAGTAAATTCACTGAAGGAATGAAATAGTCAAATATCGTTGCCATTTGTACAGTATACTATGTATTTATGTTTGGGTCAATACCCCCCCCCCCCCCCCAACATTTAATTTTTTTTTATCAACTTGTTGTGTTTTAGGTATATGATATAAACAATATCACACTCTAATGTTGATCTCGGACCTGGGATTGCCCCTCGAGTGATCTCGGCCCTCGCCCTACGGGCTCTGGCCAAGATCAACTCTCGGGGCCAATCCCAGGTCCGAGATCAACATTAGAGTGTGATATTCTATATATCTTGTATACTGGTTCTGCAGACGTGACGTGAAACGGATAAACTGAAACTTTCTGTCAGCTCCATCGATTAACGATGTATTCAATGCATCGTTCCCTATCACGGATTAAGACATGGAGTGCATGTATCTAAAAAAAAAAATTGACATGATAACATTGAATGTAATTTGAATTAAAGATGTTTTTAGTGTAACACAAAAACACAGTCAGGATTTCCTAAATCGATATTGTTCTGTATTACACTCCATTGCAAATGTTAGGGTTTTTTGTAGTCTACTTGAACAATTTGAAGAGTTAAGTTAGGCGATAAAGGTTACAGAATGCTGCAGTTGTGTCTACAATCATATATATATATATATATATATATATTGCCACAATGTAGAGAGGGTTATTTAAAATGGGGGGAAAATCTTTAAAATGGAGTATTCTATGTACTGATCAATAATTTTGGTCATACTGATTACTGTAAACCAACTTTTATTCGCATGCGAAAAATTTTTGGCGATTGAGTTTCTCGCTGCAAACCAGTCCTTTAATGTAAAATTTGTACGGTACCAATTTTGATGCACCAGATGCGCATTTAATATCTCTCGTACATGTTTAAGATTATCTCGGTCGCGAAAATAAGTTTCTCATTGGTAGATCACGAAGTAAAATCGTAGCGGATAAAAGTTGGTTTACATTACATATAACCTTTGGTGGGTTTTTTTTACACCCACCGCAAGCTCTATTTTTGATCAGGTAAACAAAGTAATCCGTAGTCACAGTGTGCCAAGAACGGCCTAACAATCGGTATGAAACACATCAAACAGCATGACCCAATGATAGATTATATGGGCAAACTAGATCATTATAACGACCATAGAATTTGCGAAATGCTGACATTAAACGAGACTGCTGAAATCCCTGTAACATCAACTTGTTTGTCAGTAGTCTACATCAATTTAAAAACTGATCATACGCAGAACAAGCTCTTGCGTATCGAATCAGTTCATATATATAAACTATCCTGGTGATAATTCAATATTGTTACATAAATATAGGAAGTTAACGATGGAGAAGCTGAAATCATAAAGTTGAGTTTTTAGTTTGTCGTTAATATCTATTTTCAATAAAATACCTAAGTATGAATCAGATGTTGAGGACTCCATAGTGTCTTTTAATTATCTCGAGTTCACAGAGATATATCGAATCGACATACATGTATGAATGAAAATTAGCATTGTTAATTGATAAAACGTCGTCGATATTTCTAAATGTCGAGTTGAAGGCCAGATAAAGAGATGTTTTTCTTCTTAATTAGAAGCTTTTGAATAAACTCTGCTTCGTATGAATATAAAAACAGGTCAGCTAACAAAGAAGCACAATTCGTGCCCATGGTAATTCCAACAAACTGTTGGAAAACCTGATCACCAAAGACTACGAAGATATTGTCAATGAGGAATTCCATCATATTTTATTTCAACTTTAGAGTACTTGTGCGTGAAATCAGAGTGGCGTTTAACAAAGTAAATTTTTGGATGACTGATAACTAGATACGAACATTTCTTTTTTCCATTTTTGTTGAAGAAGCAGCTGTCTATGA
The DNA here is from genome assembly GCF_947568905.1 of Ostrea edulis. NCBI lineage: Eukaryota > Metazoa > Mollusca > Bivalvia > Ostreida > Ostreidae > Ostrea > Ostrea edulis. Next base: position 83,857,238 of record NC_079164.1, on the reverse strand, counting down.
TGTAAAAAGTCTAGTCTTTAATGTTTCTCCTTCACAGCTGTTTTCGTGAGGAGCAAAGATAGAGTCTTGGTAGAATATTTACTCGATCCAGCAATGTATTTTTCTTTGTAAGGGTTCATGTGAAATTTAGGAATCTAGTAAACGAACGGGTATTCATCCATCCCATTGACTGGAATATTAAATGTGTCTAAACTGAAGCATGATTTTGATGAATTTCATCATTTGAAAGGGCAGTTGAAGTATAATTACGATTACCGAATGTGGAATTAATGCCAAATTCGTTTGAAATACAGTTGTAATAATGAACCTTACAGACAATGTTGTTACAAGCTTTGTCAGCTGGAAACAAAACATGTTCCTCATGTAACTATCTTATTCTTTGACCACTTCTGGTTTACTAAACACAGAAGGATATATGGTACGTGCTTTTGCTTTGAAGAGTCTAATACGGTATTTTGATATTCCTCTTATACTTTCAATCCATAAGGTATCACTCCCGTGTGGATTCGGGTTAGAATAGGTCCTCAGTACCTCTTGCTTGTCGTAAGAGGCGACTAAATGGGGCATTCCTTCTGATGAGACCGCAAAAACCGAGGTCCCTTGTCACAGCAGGTGTTGCAAAATAAAGATCCCTACCTGCTCAAAGGCCATAAGCGCCGATCATAGGCCTAAATTTTGCAGCACTTTACTGGCAATGGTGACGTCTCCATGCGAGTGAAATATTGTCGAGAGGGATGTTAAACAATATAGAATCAATCAAACACGGACCCTTATTAATATTTAATTATCAATTATACAATGTATCAAGTTCTTTTTTATGTTTAGCCCATCGTCTGGCATAATCTTTGGCACAATTCATAACAGAGATGACGTTCTGTTGCCAATTGAAAGGCCGAGGTTCTCTGAATTTAGGACCTTTAAAATAAGTCATTTTAGGTCTTCATTTTCAACTTTATTAACATCACCAGTAATGAAGTGTCCAGCTGAAAGAAGACGGGGACTATGTAATGATCTTATTTAATGGAAATGAAAATGTGTAATGCCTTTGTCAACGATCCTCTGGTCCCGAACGATCCTTCCTATATACATCGGATCCTTTCAATTTTTGAAAATTCTTCGTATCTTATAACTTTGAGGCACATCTATGTCATGGTCTTATACTAACCTTTAAATTTCATAAATAAATGGGCGTGATTCAGCAACAGCAGCTAGACCACACAATGAGAACCCACATGCTTCCTTTCAGACGATTATACGATCATAATTCTTCTTTCGATGATTTATGAGTAATTATCAATTGAAAGATTGTCTCAGTCCGATTTCTAGTTTCTTTGACACCCGAAAGAGAACACAGATGTGACAGTATCCAAACTGGCACTAGTTCCACCGTGCGGTAACCAGACTGGCACTAGTTCCACCGTGCGGTAACCAGACTGGCACAAGATACCCGAACGAATTTTTACATAGTATATAAGATTGATGAGAGAATCTTAAGAACATCGTAAGACATCCTTGCGATGATAGTGAAAATATTAGTAGTGGAGGTTTGAAATTACTAGAGCGACCATGACACACGACGGTTAATTAACTTTAACAGACAGTTAACTTCCAATTAACTCTTACATTTATTCATATGGCGTTAACTAGACGTTAACTGTCAGTTAAACTTAGTTCGTCTTCGTGCAACTGGTTCCAGATCACTAGCTCTAAAGATAGCGACACTACACGGTCCGCGATGTATTCATGCAGGGTTCTTGTGATACTGGGTACGACAGAGAGATTATGACCAGTAAAATGACCTCTATTGCAGAGGTTACCAATTGGTCGTACGACGGTGTATAAAACCAAATCATAGCAAATATTGTGAGGGAACTCTCAAGAATACATCAGCTACGATACGGTGTCAATCAGGATGGCTATGAGTGCATTGTGAGTCTATCGATGTAAGGCGCATGATTGTCACAATATAATCAGTTGAGAATCCTTTGTGAATCGTTGTAGAAACTTAACGATCTTAATAATACCTGGAGGCAATCGCTATTGAGTCTATGAAGCACTGGGTCATCAAGTGACCGTACTCAATAGTATCTTAACAATGTCTCCCCTCTTTCAGGGGGAGACATATTGGAATTGTACATTCTGTCCGTCCATCCGCCTGTCTCTCTGTCACAAAATCTTGTGAACGCTTCTCCTACTACTTAGCCTATCGGATAGACTTAAAACTTTGTACATTGCTTCATTGCCACTTGTAGCTGTGCATATTGGTGGGACAGGATGATCCAATAATTTTCTTAAAAGTTATGATGGATCTAAGAGGGGTGGAGGATGTAAAATAGCTTGTGAACACTTCTCCTATACGGCTTTTCGGATAGACCTGAAACTGTACAATGTTTCATTGCCATTTATAGATGTGCATATTGGTGGGACAGGAGGATCCAATAATTTTCTTAAAAGTTATTGTGGATCTTAGAGAGGCGGAGGATGTTAAGATAGCTTTTCGTCGTATTGGTTTATCCGACAGACTTGAAATTTTGTAGAATACTCCAATGCCATTTACAGATGTGCATATTTTACATGTAGTTGTGAACATTTCTATGTGGCCTATCGGAGTTCATAATGTTTATCATGTTCCTTCTCATGTTTTCTCCTCCTTACGATGTAGTACATTAAGGGGAGGAAGTTTCATTTGGAGCACTTCCAATTTGGGGAGCTGGGGAGACATTTGTTTTTCATAAAACAATCTCTAGTCATATCATAATTTTAATGACCATATGAAAGGTGCAGATAACGAACAGTGATCAATGTCATAACTCCTATAAGCAATACGAAATAGAGAGTAGGACAAACACGGACCCCTGGACACACCAGAGGTGGGATCAGGTGCCAAGGAGGTGTAAGCATCCCCCGTCGACCGGTCACACCCGCCGTGAGTCCTATATCCTGATCAGGAAAATGGAGCCATCCGTAGTCAAAATTAGTGTGCCAAGAACATCAGGATGCTTTCCCTACTCAAACCGACATATTAATCCCCTATTGCTCGTTCAAGTAGTCGGGATCTTAGAGCAGCATTTTGTGACAGGGACTTTACAAAGATCTTGCCATTACAGGACCACATAGACACCACATCCAAATTGTTGGATATAAAGCTAATGTAGAATGCTAAATGTCGGTGATGATTACTTTTTGTTGTGGTTTGCATATGCGGATGCAAGTTAAAATGCATATCGTGTTTCATACCGATTGTTAAGCCGTTCTTGGCACACTGATTTTGACTGCGGATAACTCTGTTTACCTGATCAGGATATAGGGCTCACGGCGGGTGTGACCGGTCAACAGGGGATGCTTACTCCTCCTAGGCACCTGATCCCACCTCTGGTGTGTCCAGGGGTCCGTGTTTGCCCAACTATCAATTTTGTATTGCTTATAGGAGTTATGAGATTGATCACTGTTCGTTATCTTCACCTTGCATATATTAGTTTCACAAGATAACGCCCTCTACCGACTATCTTATCACAAAGGCATGGTTGTCGCAAAATGCTTTTCATTTTAATGAAAAACGGCATGCTTTATTTTGACTGGTAGTCAACACTCTTTCAAATTATTTCGAACACGTAAATAATACATTATATCTGTATCGAATAAATGCTCAAGGGACGACACTCGCTCGTTTGAATTTGAGGGATTTGCTCAATGAAATCTAAACCTAACAATCTATTAATATAATACTTTCCCCATGTTGTATCGGCGTTAATTCAGTCGCAGTGAACTGAAACATCAAACACTTGTCTCTTTTACTTGAAAACAACGGAAGTGATCGATCGACATTACGACTATCAGCAGAACTCAGAAATACTCCGCATGCTATTGGATCCCTTCTACATTTTTCCAGATAGATTTCAATTATTTATGTAATGTCAACATTATAATTGCTTTCTGTAATCTCAACGGTATAAAGGCACATTTCAACTTCACTGCCAATGTAATAAGACAGGTCGATGTCAACAATTTCTATTGAACATGCAGTAGTTTTGAAAAGGTGAAGATAACGAACAGTGATCAATCTCATAACTCCTATAAATTATACAAAATTAAGACTAGGCAAACTTGGACCTTACCACACCCGCCGTGAACCCTATATCTTGAGTAATTCGTAGACTAAATCCGTGTGTAAAGAAGGTGTATTTATCATATGCAGATATGATGTTTTAATATTATAATTTGTATCTATTACAAATGACGAAAAATTCGAAGGAATTTGGCAACAGATAGAAATCTAATTGCAAAGTAAATATTTTGAATAAAAATCAGATCAAAATTCCCACAGAGAAAAAAAAACACCTATAAATGTGACTCGCTCAGAGGATCCGTAGCGTTTGTTTACCGTCTCTCTCTCTCTCTCTCTCTCTCTCTCTCTCTCTCTCTCTCTCATACATGTAAAACTTATACGATACCAATTTTGATGCACCAGATGCGCATTTCGACAAATAATGTCTCTTCTTATGTATGTAGAACATGTCTATAATGAGATTATGCAAATCATCCATTATATTTCATTACGTCATAGTTTGAGCAAAGATCGACGTAATCTTGATTTAACATTATTATACATCACGCAAACACGTTTTAAACTATCATTCATTTAAGAAACAAATGCCATTTTTGAAACTACATTAGGGTATGAGCTGCGACGCTTCGTGTCAACATTCTTCATGGATTTTCAAAAATGAAATTCATTTTATATATGTCCACTCTCCTTTTATTTTTGTCGGGATTCCCAGCCGTTAAAATAGACACACTATTATGATATTGATCATGATTCATACACGAACTGTTCACAACTACAGCGAATTCAAGAGGAAATGACTCTCATAGAATTTGTAGCGATATCAAAGGCCAAAACATTGGAACAGTATGGAACGCATATATTTACAGTTGATCCTTTATCACTGAGGCGACTCTTTATTTTCTATTACTTATGAAAGATGAAGATAACGAACAGTGATCAATCTCATAACCCCTATAAGCAATACAAAAATAGAGAGTTGGTCAAACACGGACCCCTTGATATACCAGAGATGGGATCAGGTGCCTAAGAGGAGTAAGCATCCCCTGTCGACCAGTCACACCTGCCGTGAGTCCTATATCTTGATCAGGTAAACGGAGTTATCCATTGTCAAAATTAGTGTGCCAGGAACGACGTAAAAATCAGTTTGAAACAAGTCAGACAGCATTTGACCCAATGATAGGTTGTACTGGCAAAACTAGATCGTCATTACGACCATGGAATTTGCAAACTTATTTGTCAGTAGCCTGCCTCGATTTAAAAACTGATCATACGCAGAACAAGCTCTTGAGTACCAAATCAGTTGAAAGATATAAACACCACATATGCAGGTCATAATGGAGAAGCTGACGATGGAGAAGCTGAAATTATCCCGTTTATCACAAAGTTGAGCTGTTAGTTTAAAGTAATTGATATTTATTTTCAATAAAATATCAAAGTATGAAGCAGAAGTGGATGAGTCTGTGGTGTCTTTTATTTCGAGTTCACAGGGACATATCGAATCGACATACATGTATGAATGAAAATTAGCATTGTCAATAGATAAAACGTCGAAGATATCTCTAAATGTCGCATTGAAGGCCACAGCAATAGATTGTTTCTTCTCATGTAGAAGTTTTTGAATAAATTCTGCTTCATATGAATATAAAAACAGGTCAGCTAACAAAGAAGCACAATTCAGGTCCATGGGAATTCCAACAGTCTGTTGGAGGACCTGATCACCAAAGACTACGAACATATTGTCAATGAGGAACTCAAGCATATTTTTTAATTTCAACTTCAGAGTACTTGTGCGTGGACTTTAACAAAGTGGTGTTTAACAAAGTAATTTTGTGGATGACTTATCACTTCATATGAATATTTCCGTTTTCCATTTTTGTTGAAGAAGTAACGTCTATGATGTCAAAAAATCTAGTCTTTATTTTATCGTGAGGAATGGTTGTGTAGTGTTGAAAAGTTATACGTTTTGATGGTGTTGATTTGAGCAAAACTTTGCGATTTTAAGTTTAACTAAACGTTCTTCAGAATTTTTTAGAATCCACTTTTGATTTACACCACTTCTAGCATATGTAATGGCACAGTATGTTTGAAGTTTCTCCTTCACAGCTGTTAATATGTTCGTGAGGAGCAAAGATAGAGGCTTGTTAGAACACGTACTGGATCCAGCAATGTATCTTAGTTTGTAACGATTTTTATGAAGTTTAGGAATCCATTATAGGTACCGGGTACGACAATTCATGTTCATTCGACATATTGACTGGGATATTAAATGTGTCTAAAACTGAAGCATGTTTTTGAAGAATTTAATCTTTTGTACGGGATTGATCACTGTTCGTTACTTCGCCTTTCACTTGCCATAGGCTTGTAACTTATAAAGAATACCTTTGTGTCAGACTCTATCAAAGACTTGAAATTTCACAAAATATAAACCTTACATCATTGCCTTTGTCAATAAGATTTCAAATGTATTATAAATTCCAATAGTTGTCCCTTCCTGGATGGCACTCGGAGTTGAGCCTTTGTACTACTTCCGTCACCCTTTCTATTCTGGGTCGCCGTCTAACTTTTCATGGTCTTCAACGCCCCCTGTGCGCGATTGGTTACGGCGGTGAAGTATTACCACTCTCTGACTTTCTTTTCAAGACCTGAGAGAATAATTAGAGAAGAGTATATTATTAATTTTCAAGTGTAGATTGTTAATCAGAAGTAAAAGATAAATGCGCTTCAATGTTGCAGCATCTTTAAGTGACACATTTGCCACGAATATGTCGAATCCCGTCGTGGGGTCCTACTCGTTCCGATTAGTTAAAATTAGTACAGGAACAGCGAAGACATTTTCATAAAGCAAACACTAATATTGTTAACATGTTCTAACGGTTCGTGTTGTTTTTCCTGCCAATTACAATCACATAACACCGAGATATTACATGTATATGTTAAAAACCTATCCGATCCGTGAAACTTATTCTTATTGATGTCTTTTATACTGTGTAGAGATCCCATCTAGTATTTCAAATTCCAGTTGGGATAAGTTTTCCACAGTACTATGTTTTTCGTTACAAAAGAAGATCGAACTTAATGTTGAGTCTCTGTGTGTCTTTAGCATTGCTAAATCAATTAATGAGATATCTGCGTCTGATGGTGTGATATGCCTTTTCAAATCATATAATGTTATAAACATGGTCTTGGCATTCCCAATGTTATTTATCATTTTTATGTAATAAATTGATATGTCAACCTAATATTATCCCGTAATTACAATATCTTTTCTCAAAAGTCTGAGATCTTTCCTCAAGATATTTTCACGTACTTCTGAGACCTATTCTCGTAATTTGAGACCTATTCTCTTAAGTTTGAGACCTGTTCTCGTAAGTTTGAGACCTATTCTCGTAATTTGGAGATCTTTTCTAGGTTTGACGAGTTAATGATTTCCCCCTTCATTCTAATGCTTCCTTATCGTTATAGTTTGAGATTTGTTCGTCATCTACTTCTCAATATTCTTGGGTGTTTTTTTTTTCATCATTGTGATATATTCTTTTTACATATAATCAAATGAATGCATTTCTCAAGGAGTCAAATTAAGCAAGGTGAATAACAAACTCGTCTACAGAACACAACATACTTTGTATTAGTTCGTTAATCGTCTTTTCCTGTAACAATCAATACAGGTTCGAAATCGAATGAATAATTATCAGTGCAAAAATACACTCAGTGTGCCTTAAAAGCACTGCTTCGACGTCAAACACTAATTTTAGATTATTGCTGCAAGAATATTATACTTTTCAAATTTCATTTGGATTATCGTGTTTGTTTTGATATCTTTTATCCAACCGAAATCACGTGATCTCAAAAGAAAAACAAACGTTTTACTTTAGCCTTAAATCATCTTGCGGCAGAGTTGTCGATATCCGTTTGTAAAAGAAATACCAAAGTGATCCCTATGGTCCTATTCTGCGGAACAGATTTACATTGGATAAAAAACATTTGTTTGATCAAGTTTACGCAAACGCATCACTGATGAAATCATTACAGGCTTCTAATCAAAGAAATTCATAAACATGTATGACATTAATAAATCATACAACATTAACTTTTTCTATCGCCACTATCTTTCAGAGATATAGACACTGCAATACACGCCTTTCTTTTGAAAAAAGATGAGTGAAATATTGAATTTTGAATTTCATATGAGTGAAATATTCAGTATACAATCAATCAATCTTTTGGGGAAAAAAGAAAAGAAAGGTGTTAAGATAACGAACTGTGATCCTATAAAAGGAAAAAGTTAAATAACTATATGCTAACGACCCCCGATATTTATATATATATTCTTGTTTCAAATTAAGATTTACACGGTTCAACTCATTAACATATGTACCTTTATGATTTAAATGTTACACTGCGCATAAATTCGCAACAAACGGTATATAACGCAGAGTTTAAGCTTGGGGTTTCCTCATTAGCTGAAATTGCCATAGGCATTTTGGCCCCGCCCATACTTTTAAATATCTGAAAATATAAGGACAATGGTTGGTACAGTTAAATCATTTAAGTTATACTGGTATATTATTAAAAAACTTTTTTTTAATTTCGTATGGCGATAAATGTACCCCATATCGATGATTTTAAAAAAGTTTTTAAAACGTTAGCAAATTTTTTAGTAGAGTCTCTCTATTTTGGAAACCTGTTTGAACTCAATAACCTACCTAGGGTATCTTTAGTCTAGGTCACCTACACGTTTGTCAATGCAGTGTTCTACGAGACAAAAGTTTGAGTGGGAAGTCAAACGGCTTGCGTGACCTAGGCTAGGGTATCTTGTTCAATACAGAAGACGAGATCACGTGATTCGGATGCAATGTTTGCTGTTTTAGGAACAACGTCATTTACTTTAAACAGGGTGTATTAGATACATACACGTGCTATATACTAGCATATGTAATTTATTCACCAAAACACTAAATTGACTCTGATGAATTGTATTTCGTTATATTCACGTGTTATTATCATTATTATAAATAAGTTGACGTTTCTGAATCTAATTTTCTCAACAATGATTAAATATTGACATTACATATTTATATTACATTAAATGCAAAGTGAAATGTACTAGTATGGTTTTGTTTTCTTTGTTAACATTTAACACACCAAATTTAATTTTATGTATTTTTTGTTCATTATTCTACATGTACTACATTTAACAACCTAAAAGATAGACAGCCTTTTAATACACAAAACAGAAGTAAATTACTCAATTTAAGTAAATTTATCAAAATCATTTCAGAGAGAGTATGTTCTCCAGGTTAATCAATCCACCCACTGAAAACATTGTATTCCCTCTCTCTCTCTCTCTCTCTCTCTCTCTCTAAAATGTACCTTTATCCCACGACTTTAATGTACATCTATATTACGTTCATTATGTTTATTTCTCTACACTGTAAATCAGTTTCAGATAATAAAGATATTGTCATTGTCGTATACTTTTCATGTATTTTCAGAGCATCACATGTGCTTTTTGAAATATGTAATCAATGTCTTTTCATAAATAAATATACGAGCTCAGATATTATGATAATTTGCTTCAAGGCAAATTCGATCAAGATATTAAGAACCTAAACCAGTCCGAAGTGTCTTTTCCAAACCCGAGAAAAGATGAGGGGGGGGGGGGTGGTCTTTATTAATGTGAATACTTGTGACATTCAGTAAGTAAATTATGATATAATTAGGGTTTGAACGAAGTGTATGTTGATGATTAAAATTTCTACATATTATAATTTCTGTATTTAATTCAAAACAACTATTTGAATAACAATAAGATTTGTATTGTACTGATTTATAGTTTCATTTTTTCAGCAGCGGTATCTATGATCCAATGTGCTTTTGATAATCAAAGTTTTAAATATGTTTAGATATTAGCAAAATCACGACGAATAAATAACATGCATTTGAAAAAAAAAGAATATTAATCATATATGCAATATATGCGACGGCGTGTTGTGTGTTAGCGGGATAGTGCGTTTTCAGAAACGCGCTATTACGTTTTTGCACATGGCCCTATTCGGACACCATAACATTCGCACTTCGTCGATGGTTGCTATGTGAATCCTTGCGCGGCGCAAGTAATTTGTATTTATCATTGTGTATGTACATTTTAAAGCTGTACGAGTATGGTCCGAATTCCGACAATTTTTCCACCTTGTAAAACCGCTGTTAAATCATCGCACGTACGTATTTATGAGGCTGTACGACATGTCATACATTATTTCACCTGTTTTACCCAGAATTACTTTATTTCAAATCGGTCTTTACTATAACAACCGTCACTCGGCCATCTCAAGTGACAGTCTCGTTCTGTGTAAACCAGTGTATTTTGTTACAACATTACCGTCCCATAAGTTTAAGAGAAATAAAACATCAAATACCTCTTTTACGCTCTTTCAGCCTTAATATTAGACAGTTGCGTCTGAGTTAATGCATCATGCTGGGATTCCTCTGACGCGCGTGGAGTTATTTATAGACGCCTAACAGACAATGTATAATTTATGCGTACCGCACTATACAATCTTCTAACTGTTTTCTTTTACATGCAAATGTTTTCAAGCATATAATTGGGGGACAACAATAATACATGAACATCGGATCATACAGCTTTGATAAATGAAGCCTTGTACTCTTGTCTTTTTGCATTAATTCATAAGGATCCAATTTAATATTTGGGCATATTATGCGATATAACCTAGCTTCGCGGATTATAAATCGTACTGGCCCAAACCAGGTTATATCGCATAACATGTCCCAAAATTGAATTAATTGACTATATAAATATTGTTTAAACACATATTAAACGCATCTGCTCTATTACATTGATCACTCTGCTTGCAGGGCTATTGCGGTTGGGTACAATATGCAGCTGGAACAGCAGTTACGACTGTCTCTAGCACAGATTGTGGGGATCTACAATGGCACTTACACCCACTGGAACCATAGTATATTCAAAGAAAACAACCCAAACTGCACTCTTCCAGATGCAAAAATTATTGTCCTAGCAAGAGCCGACAAATCTGGCTCTACAGATCTCTTTACGCATGCTTTAGCAGAGGTAGATGAGCAATGGAATTTAACCTATGGTTATTTTTCAGAAGGGTTAAATACATCTGGACATCCTTACCGTTGGGATCCAAATGTGATATCGTATTATGCAGTACAGACAGATGGCATGAATGGATTACTTTTATCATTTGAGAATTCGATAGGTTATTTATCTGTAGCAGATGTTCATGAATGGGTAGTTCACACGGCGCTTGTCCAAAACGATGTTGGTGAGTACATGTATCCTACCGCAACCGCAGTTCAAAAGGCTATGGATTATTTCTCTGCTTTGAATACAGAATTAAATTTTCCTATCACCCATGCTCAGAACTCAGGATCATACTCAATAGCTGGTTTCACGCATTTTATAATTTACAAGACAAACATGACAGATTGCGTGGCATCCAAAGAACTCATACGATATATATATTGGGCAATGACGGAATCCGCTCCACGACATGAATGTGAAATACTTGGGTTTGCACCGCTTAGTTCAGATCTTGTTCAGCGCGTGCGGAGGGATGTTCTTCAACATGTTCAGTGCAACGGACAGAACGTCTGGCAACAAGTTTTAGCCGACATTGAAAACGAGGGGAAAGTTGTTGACAATTCTTGGATCACAGCTGTTGCCGTTGCTGTGCCGTTGTCTGTGTTGGTTGTTGGTGCACTTGGAGGATATATATTGTATCAAAGGATTAAATACTGGAAAATGATTAATAGTAATGATTGGTTTATTCCCATTGAAGATATAGTGTTCTATCAAGACGCGCGAAACAACTCTTCTTCAAGGGCTTCTTCAATCTTCGCTCGTTCCGCTAGGTCGCTGCAATCTGCACAGAACTCAATGGGGAAAGACGAACTTGATCATCTTATTGAAAAAGTATTGCAGTGGCCTGGTAAATGGAACGGCTATGACATTGGAGTGAGGTTATTAGAATTGAAAAAACTGAAAAATCTGACAAAACCAATGAAGCAAGAGATGCTTAAGATCAGAAACAAAATATCTCATCCAAATATTGTCAGGTTTTTCGGTATAACATCTATAGACAATGAAAAATATGTCATTGGAGAATTCTGTCGCAAAGGTTCTTTAGCCGATTTATTACAAGACAATAGAATTACTATGACGAATGATTACAAGCTTGCTTTAGCCCTTGATATTTGCAGTGGAATGTTATTTCTACATGCGCAACATTTTGTTCATGGGAATCTCAAGGCAAACGTTTGTTTTGTTGATAATAAATGGACTGTAAAAGTGGGCGACTGGGAATTTCTACGACTACTCACCTTGGAAAATGGGAAAGAAAATGCCGCTTATTTGACGGAAGACATCTACAGCTACACATTAACGAAGCAAAATATAACATGCAAAGACTTTTGGGTGGCGCCTGAAATACTCAGAGCGAATTACAGATGCTTTCATACACCACAATCAGATGTTTACAGTTTTGCAATTCTTTTACAAGAAATTTACAGTCAAGAGGAACCATATAGTGAACATCTAGGAACGTCCGCAGTAGACGAAATCCTTCACGGAATATGCACAAGCAACCTTCGACCAAAAATTCAGTTAGACATACCAGTGTCAATTAGGCAAGTGATGGAGATAGCCTGGACGGATAATCCAAGCAGTCGACCATCCTTCGAACAAATATTGAAACTACTCAAGAGAAACAACCCTTTGAGAAAAACAGTGATGGATAGTGTTATTCAGTCTATGGAAGAATATACACAGCATCTCGAAGAATGTGTTGAAGAGAAAACAACGGAACTAGAGAACTCCAAGAAGCAATTCGACACCATGATGGCAAGTATTATCCCCAGTCAAATTGCTAATGTCCTATCAAATGGCGAGTCTCTGGATCAGAAAGACGTTAAAACACTCGGTGTGGTCTGCTTAGAGGTGATGAGTAGAGAAGATGAATACAAAGATCTAAACCCGACAGAAAAACTGAACAAACTAAGTAGTCTCTGTTCATACATAGATCTTCTGGTGGACAAGTATTCAGCATTCAGATACTGTTCGACCGGGACCTCGTTCACCATAGTGCTTGGTATTGGTGACACCACCGAAAACGTTAACGAAATTGCCAATAAAACAGCGCATATGTGTGTAGATTTTTTGTGCAGGGAACATCTGGAGGATTCAAACTGTACGCCAGATGATCTACGAATGCTTCAGTTAAGTATTGGAGCACATGTGGGATCTACCGCTAGCGGAATAGTGGAGACAGACACCCCTCAATTTGTGTTACTCAGTGACTTACCGGAAATAGTTCGTAGCCTATCCAGATCATGTGACCCGTCCAAAATTCACATTACACTGGAAATGAGAAATATGATCATATCACAAAATAATTTTTCCATCGAAAGATCAGGGTTGCTCATTGTAAAGGTATGGCTACTACTTCAATTGCCTACAGTTTTGCTGTTACTGCCCTTACACCGGAAGTTGGGGACTGCCAATGCGGTTCTAAGTTTCGGATGATAGAGTATAAAGAGACAGGTTATACATGTAGTACAGCTTGCGGTTCCACGGTCTTTATTATTATCAGCTGAGTTTGAACAGATTGTATCACATCTCTAGTAATAAGAAGGTTTAATTTCTTCGATTTTATAGAGAACACTTATGTGCGTACATTTCGTCAAATGAAAGGGATCGGGAAAGGGGATTTTAGCAGTATTTTATGCTTAATTCTGTCCATGTTATGATACAATTAGTACCAGGAATTTCAGGAGTAATCTGTGAAACAAATTAACAGACACCTGGAAATTAAAAGATTTAATCAGGCATGTAACATCGCTTTTCAAGGGGGGGGGGGGGGGGGCAGCCTGAGAAGTTGACTAAGAAATTGTTTGAAAAGTTCGCTACAATCAAAAACAAATATTATATCAAAACATAAAGCTCTAAATCCTAAATCTTGGGGGAATGGGGGGGGGGTGTGATTCATTAGCTTCTTAAATTCTAAAATTCGGATACAATCTTATACTATCTTGTTTTTAAAAACATAACCAACTTTGCATGTAATGATAACAGAAAAAGATTGTTGTCGGGGGAAAGGGACAACAACCCCTACAACCTTCAAGCTCTATTGCTACATGTATGTGCTTGATAATTATTTATTATATGTTAACATTTGTGTGAGTTGATTTACACAGATGTTAAGTTTCAAAAGATTGAATCACACGCGAGTAAACAGATTTTGACAGGAAGATTACATTAGAAATACGGATTCGATATACTTAACATGTTCCGTTCATTGACACCTGATGTACATATTTTTGTCCGCAGTGTGAAATGATTACAAATCAATAAATACATGCGTTAGTTGCACTTGTAATTTCTGGTCATCGAAAATATTGATAAAAAATTATGTATATACATGTATAAATAAAAATTTCTGATATACTAAAGACATCCTTACCCTGATTTTTACTGCGAAGAGTCACACAAGGGACCCATAAATAATTAATGACTAAAATTATTGTACAGTCGTATTATTGTCTAATTACACTTAATTCTTACAAATATCCTGATATAATTACAATCAGAAATAGTAAATTATCTATTCCTTATATTGTATAATAACGCAATGAATGGAGGACCGTAACGTGTTGTATGCCCCTGAATTCAGGGGGAAATAACACTCGCTGCACTGTGAAAAATGTATACAATTATTGAGGCAAAAGTTAGGAAAATGTTACAAAATATGAGTATAGAGTATCAATTATTATTAACAATTCTGTATTGTAACCCGTAATTAAAGTCCACGTTTTTCTTTTGCAGGGCACTGAATACGCGACTTGTTGGCTCACTGGTCGTACAAATAAATTCGCGCCAAACCTCACTCTACCAGACAAGAAGGATGAAAAAGCGTTTTCACCCTCAAATCACTTCACTCTATCCCCAGTAGAGATCCCCCCAGCTGCGGCAGAGAAAGTTAAATATGTCAACGAGATTCGACCTCAGCATTTTGAAAACGGGGGCCTTAAAATGAGCAACGGCAAGCCGAAAAACTTGTATCCGAAACGAAGAATTGCGAAACAGCGGAGTGACGCTTTGCCTGACGTCATAGAAGATTCCGTAGATGTGCATGAAAGATGAGGACGAGTTACGCGAACACGTTGGATGTTGAAAAACCATATATCACGTCTGCATCAATATAATGTCAATGTTAGTAAATTCCTATAATGACTAATGATTAATATTTGGTGTGAAATGATTTTCAAATGAACACATTCATTTAACATTTCATAAAACAATAATGATATAGACTTGCTTAATTATTATTCAAAATTGAAATTACTATTCAAAGCATATTTAAAAAGGGGTAATTTCTTCCGTATGTTTACGAAAAAATTGATAGTATGTTTGAAATATAAATGTAAGCGAGATATATTGATTAGAAATAGGGTTTATCGGTTTATTGAAAGAGTGGTTCAGGAATGTACAACAATTGAGACAACTACTCTCCGTTGCCTTGACTTAAAATCATTGTTTTCCCAGTATATTATTTGGAATGATTTCGTTAAACAACGAACCCTTCATTAACGAGAATAGATGTTGTCTTAATGTTACGGAATTTGATACTTAGCTTTTACGCTTCGGAAGAGTCCGCTTGCTTTTGATTGAGTGCATTACTCATTATAGATTTTTAATTTTTATACGCCCGTCTTAAGACGGGACGTATTATGGTATGGCGTTCATGTCCGTCCGTCTGTTAGCTTTTTCGTATCCGACCCGTAACTTAAATACTACAAGGCCTAGAATCATCAAACTTTGTCTGTAGATACATCTTGGGTAGAAGGTGTGTCGCACATTAAAACCAGGTCACTGTGACTTTTCATTAAGAAGATATCCGTCTGTCCGTCCGTCTGTTAGCTTTTTCGTGTCCGACCCGTAACTTAAATACTACAAGGCCTAGAATCATCAAACTTTGTCTGTAGATACATCTTGGGTAGAAGGTGTGTCGCACATTAAAACCAGGTCACTGTGACTTTTCATTAAGAAGATATGGCCATATATGGCAAAAACTTGTCTGGCTCATAACTTGAAAACTATTAGACCTAGAATCACCAAAATTGGTCAACTAATGCATCTTAGGTAGAAGGTGTGTCGCATCCTACTTTAAGGTCACTGTGACATTTAATTAAGGTGATAATTAAAAAAATGTTTTAATGGGTACAATCTATACTGTTAACAATATGTGACGGGCGTATCATGTGCCGTGGCGGTGTACTTTATTATTGATACAACTGATAATCTTTTTTCCCAATCATATTCAATAAGACTATACAGTAAACTTTTAACGACTATATTCAATGCAATTCTTATTTATTTTTCTCCATCATTTTCTTTTTTTGTCTCGCTATGCATTTATTTAGAAATAATTTTAAAAAATACTACATTGGATGAAACATGCATGACATGATGATAGCAAATGTTCACATCTACTGTTATGTTATTTTAACAGCAAATTCTGATATTCTAAGACAATAATTATAAACTTATTTCTCATTTAAGAAAATCTTACTTATCTCGATATTGTTAATAACATTTAGATATTTGTGTACCTATCATCATCACCACCACTTCCACCCCCACCCCCGGTTTTTTTTTTTTTTTTTTTTTTTTTTTTTTTTTTTACAATGCTTAAAATATTCTATGCTCTGATTGCACTTTCAGAACATTTGATAGTTCTATACTTTCTACAAAATGGTACTCCTTTGCAGCAAATACGAGTATTTTTTTTTCTTCTTCAAAGATCATCTTTTGGAAAAGTCCATCTCCAAGTTTAATTTCTTTTCATGCATTTGTCAAGACAGGTTGAAATTGGGATACGTTGTTAACTAAAAACTTATGAAACTGATTGTTGATATGAAGTCTAATCTTCAATTTTCACATAGAAATTATTTAATGTTAAATTTTTTTCAGTATCTTCCCTTATAATTCCAGGATTACTTAGACTTAATCATAATATATAAGGGATATTGATATTAAAATAGACTTTGATGGGATTATACCATTTTCGTCCAGAATGCTTAAAATAAATCCATAGTAATTTCTGTATCATGATTTCCAAAATATTGAATTGTTACTTATTGTATTTTCTTATTTAGCTACGTTTTATCTTTTTAAAATCTTATCATCCGACAATTCATATAAGATTTGATCGCTTTGATTAACTGTTCGTCGTTCCCTCTTTCACGGGAGTCATGTCCATGAATCTGCACCGCCTGTGCATAATTCTGGATTAGTTTCGGACTATCACATCAAAACATCTTATGATGATATCAACCATTCAAAGATGTTCGTCTTTATGCACATTAGTATATTTTGCTGTTATGAATTGTTTGTTTATGTCAAATTCTAATTCATAAACAAAGAAAACGCATAATGTTACAGTTATGAATAAACCTACACGTTTTAGGATACCCTGTTTTCTCTTTGTTTTTTAGAAATCGGGATGTAGAGTATAGAATGTGCTTGTTATGGACATCAATGAACTCACGATTCTATATATGTAATTTTACACTTTCTGGAATTAAAACGGAGTGTAAAACATAGTTGCCTATCCTATTGTATCAACATTTAATTTAGGAAATAATCTGGTTTATGTAACTTTAACCCGGAAACTCTCGTCACATGTAAACATTTTGTTAGCAAAACGAAACAGAAATTGTAAAATATGTAAAGAAAAAAACCTATACAATTTTTCAAACTTACATTTAATATTCCGTTCTCACCCAGTGGCGCATTAAGAGGGGGTGAGACATAATGAGAGTAAAATTAAAGATTTGGGACCCAAAATATATTTTGGCTAATACTTGACTTTTACATATGTCCCCCTTTCAGAAACCTTTGATCCGCCACTGTCATTTATGCCGTTTGCAATGTGGTTTAATGGTGTGTAGGCTCGGCCAGAAATCAGAGGATGATCCACGTGGAATCATAAGGTTTGCGATCATTGCATGAAAAATCAAAATCCGTTTAATTTTTTCTGCAGTTCGTCGCTGAAAATTTCAAAATCGTATTCGTATTGGTACTGTGCAAACCGTAGTGCACCAGACACAGCATTAATCCGCCAAACTCATATCGGCGACTCGGTACGGTAAAGCGAAATTTGCCGGTAAGATGACAGCACCTAGCGTTTAATATCGGCGTTTGTACAATGTTGATTGTTCCAGTACGATTCATACCTTTTCATTACGACACACTCGCCACCTCTGGTATGTCCAGGAGTCGGTGTTTGCCCAACTCTCTATTTTGTATTCCTTGTGGGAGTTGTGCGATTGATCACTATTCGTTATCTTCACCTTTCATTTGTATGATGGTGGTGGATAGATTCTCACAACCTCACCTCTTTCATAAAATCTGCATTCCAGGCAGATCTAGCTCACGGTAACTAAACCTTCTATATTTTGCAGGAACCAAAGAAAACAAATTATGAAACCAAGGACTTGCGTGTTCTAAATGCGTTTAAGATTGTAACCAGGGGCGTAACATCAACAGTAGCACGAAAGCCCGGGCCTGGACGTAACGGTAGCACGAAAGCCCGGGCCTACACGTAACGGTAGCACGAAAGCCCAGGCCTACACGTAACGGTAGCACGAAAGCCCAGACCTATACGTAACGGTAGCATGAAAGCCCGGGCCTACACGTAAAGGAAGCACGAAAGCCCAGGCCTACACGTAACGGTAGCACGAAAGCCCAGGCCTACACGTAACGGTAGCATGAAAGCCCGGGCCTACACGTAAAGGAAGCATGAAAGCCCGGGCCTACACGTAATGGAAGCATGAAAGCCAGGGCTTACACGTAACGGAAGCATGAAAACCCGGGCTTACACGTAATGTTCATCACAAAACACTAAGTCGTTTATGCCTATCTCCGCGCTTTCTGGTTACGGTCACTGATACGCTATTTCCATTCACCTAAATTAACGGTATTGGGATGCATCACAACATCTAGATAAGGGTATAGACCCCCTCCCCCCCAAATATAATCAAATTATTGTTCATGCATATTCAAAACTCTGTGTATCCTTGCTTTAATATTTTAAAATTTTCATTTGAAATTTTCGACTAGGCAAAAACCAGGGGATTAAAACGTTCCCTTAAATCTGCATATGAAGATAAAACGACCATCTTGTGGCATTTCAGAATGCTTAAAGCCCTACTAGGACTCTATCCTGAACCCACTTCGTGCCTAAACTTCCATTTATCATTTGTTACGCCCCTGGTAACAGGTCAAGCGATAATCGAATTGTAACATGCAAGGTGAAGATAACGAACAGTGATCAATCTCATAACTCCTACAAGCAATACAAAATAGATAGTTGGGCAAACACGGACCCCTGGACACACCAGAGGTGGGATCAGGTGCCTAGGAGGAGTAAGCATCTCCTGTTGACCGGTCACACCCACCGTGAGCCCCATATCCTGATCAGGTAAACGGAGTTATCCGCAGTCAAAATCAGTGTGCCAAGAACGGCTTAACAATCGGTATGAAACACGTCAGACAGCATTTGACCCAATGCGAGGTTGTATTGACGAACTAGATCGTTATAACGACCATAGAATTTGCGAAATGCTGACTTCAATGGAGACTGTTCAAATCCCTGTACCATCAACTTGTTTGTCAGTAGCTTACCTCGATTTAAAAACTTACTATACCCAGAACAAACTCTTGCATATCGAATCAGTTGAGATATATAAACACCATATGCAGGTGATAATGGAATATTGCTACATAAATGTGGGAAGTTGACGATGGAGAAGCTGAAATCATCCCGTTTGTCATACAGTTGAGTTGTTAGTTTGCCGTTAATGTCTACTTTCAATAAAATATCTAAGTATGAAGCAGAAGTGGACGACTCTGTGGTGTCCTTTATTTCGAGCTCACAGGGATATATCAAATCGACATATGAATGAAAGCTATCATTGTTAATAGACAAAACGCCATCGATATATCTGAAAGTCGAATTGAAGGTCACAGCGAGAGATTTTTTCTTATCACGTAGAAGTTTTTGAATAAATTCTGCTTCATATGAATATAAAAACAGGTCAGCTAACAAAGGAGCACAATTCGTGCCCATAGGAATTCCAACAGACTGTTGGAAGACCTGATCACCAAAGACCACGAATATATTGTCAATGATGAACTCTAGCATATTTTTTATTTCAACTTCAGAGTACTTGTGCGTGGAATCAGAGTGGTGTTTAACAAAGTAAGTTTTTTAATGACTGATCACTAGATATGAATATTTCCTTTTTCCGTTTTTGTTGAAGAAGCAACTGTCTATGATGTCAAAAAGTCTTGTCTTTAATTTATCGTGAGGAATGGTCGTGTATAGTGTTGAAAAGTCATAGGTTTTAATGCTATTGATTTGGGAAAAATTCTGTGATTTCTAGTTTACTAAAAGTTCTTTAGAATTTTTTAGAATCCACATTTGATTAACACCACTTCTGGCATATGTAGTCGCACAGTAAGTTTGAAGTTTCTCCTTCACAGCTGTTAACATTTTCGTGAGGAGCAAAAATAGGGGCTTGGTAGAGCACTTACTGGATCCAGCAATGTATCTTTGTTTGTAAGGGTTTTTATGTAGTTTAGGAATCCAGTATAGGTACGGTAACTCATATTCATTCGACCCATTGACTGGAATATTAAATGTGTCTAAAACTGAAGCATGGTTTTGAAGAATTTCGTCTTTTGAAAGGGCAGTTGGAGTATAAGTATGATTACCAAAAGTGGAATTAATGCCAAGTTCGTTTAAAATACAGTTGTAATAATGAGCCTTACAAACAAAGACAATGTTGTTACTAGCTTTGTCAGCTGGAACCAAAACATATTCCTCATGTAACCTATCTAATTCTTTTATCATTTCTGGTTTACTAAACACAGATGGATAGATGGTACGTACTTTTGTTTTCATGTGTCTAATGCGGGATTTTAATATCCCTCTTATGCTTTTAACCCATTCTGACAATGTATCAAGTTCTTCTTTTTCATATTTAGCCCATCGTCTGGCATAATCTTCGACAGAACTCATAATAGAGATGAAGTTCTGTCGCCAATTAAAAGACCGAAGTTCTCTGTATTTAGGACCTTTAAGAATAAGTGATTTGAGGTCCTCATTTTCAACTATATCAACATCACCAGTAATGACATATCCAGCTGGACTGTAGTTGAAAGAAGATGAAGAACAAGAACATGTTGTTGGATTACGTATAAGATGGTCTATATCTAAGCACTGCAAAGTTTGTTTATAATTAAAAAGTTTGGATGCAATAGTAGAAGTATAGCTGTAGGAAATACAGGGTGTAGACTTGAACTTGAAATAAGTTGGAATACACGACTGAACCCATTTATGACGAAGAATGTTGCTTATGTTGACGGCATCTATTCCTTTGTTTGTAAATTTGAGCTTAAGGAACTGACGGCATGATTTGGAAGGAATATCATCCATGGTCCGTGCTGGTTTATATATATATAATTATCCATTTTTTCCCGATGCAAACCTTGCTATGGGGGAGGTCTACATATGATAACGGAAGTGAAATACCCCTGGTTGAGAGTTTTATTAGACTAGATTGGAGAAGTGTTTTCGAGAATTCGCGTGTACAAAATCAATTCTGTGCAAAAGAGAGTAAATAATAAATCATTATGAAAGGTAAACCTATTACAACAGGCGGAAGTTTTAGTCGCACAAGGGAGTTCGTGATTCTCCATGAAACGAACGAATCTATCCAATTTGTGGTAAGGCATCTTGTGCTTTAAACAGGAAACAATTGAGGAAATCTCTTGGGAGTATGCTCCCTTGTATTCATATAGTTTATGCGGTATTGGTGATCTAGCTAAATGTCTACATTTACAAACCAACAAAACAAAACACAACTATTGTGTGAGTATTACCATTTAGTACCTCACGGTAACCAATACAATTATAAAAGCAATCTACGGGGAGATCCCGTCACTAAATACATCTCACGTGTCTGGTATGTAAATCTCTGTATTACGAGGAGGTTCAGACAATAAATACAGGTCACGTGTTTGATATGTAGATCTCTGTATTACGGGGAGGTCCAGACAGTAAATACAACACACGTGTCTGATATGTAAATATCTGTATTACGGGGAGGTTCCGTCAGTAAATACAACACACGTGTCTGATATGTAGATCTCTGTATTACGGGGAGGTTCAGACAATAAATACAGGTCACGTGTCTGATATGTAAATTTTTGTATTACCGGAAGGTCCAGACAGTAAATACAGCACACAAATGTGACTGATATGTAAATATCTGTATTACGAAAAGGTCCAGACAGTAAAGACAGCACACGTGTCTGATATGTAAATCTCTGTCCAGTCAGTAAATACAACACACGTGTATTGTGACCATGTGACACCCTCAGGTACAGAATTAAAATAAAAACAGCACAAAAACTGAATATGATCACACTATTAACTGAGAATATGAAATACAACATAAACATCACCAAAAGGTATGCAGACAAGAAATAGGCTGTCGCCCAAGACAAACATCATGCTTGTAATACAACATTCGTAAGTATTAAGTTATTTTGATTCGTTCTCATATAACGACAATCGAACCTTTTTTAAAGTATCTGATCAAATATTCTGTATTGTATACTGGAAAGCCCGTCATACCTGCCGTGAGATTTATATTTCGATCTGGTCAACGTAGTCAAAATCAGTGTGAACAATCGGTATTAAAAGTATGGGACAGCATTTTACCCAATGACAGGGGTGTATTGGTAAACTAGAACGTTATAATGACTATTAGATTGGGGAAATGCTGACTGTTAACGATACTATTAAAAGCAATCTGCAATAGCTCTTTTGCAAGTATAATCTATCTCTGCTCATAAGCAATCTGAAATAGCTCTTTTGCAAGTATAATCTATCTCTGCTCATAGCATACAGCTTCAGATTTCTATTATGCTTCAGTCAGAGACCAATAGTTTATGAACAAGTATGGCCAAGTGTTTTCTAAGACAGCGGAAATCTAGAAAACCTCTATTGCCAGTACAATCTAGGTCTACTCACACCTTGCAGCTTAAGATTTCTTGTGTGCCTGACTTGAACCTCATCAAAGTACAGTACAGACAACCAGACATTGAAAACTCTTCTTTTGACCAACGGATCATTTCAAGTCTCAAAATCATAATGCTAAACAACTTTTGCTGAGAGATTTTGATGTGTTTTCTAGGAAATTACGGTGCAAATATTTATTTAGCACTGCTAATAGCACCCCGTCCCTGCATCCAGTCAGACGCCGATCGTGTTGCACGCCAGAGAGTACACCTGATGCAGTTGAACAATACCATCATGTTGACAAGACCAAACTTGAAATAACATCTATGCAAGTATAAAGGTTTCATTATAATTAAACTAGCATGAAAGAAAAACGTTAGTCCCACTTAACAGCAATATTGTTATTAAAAGGCGGATAAAACAACACTAGAATGATGATGGTGGACAAAGATCAATGTACATGCAACTCAGAAGGATCAGATAAATCACTTTTCATAATTTTATTGAGGTAACTAGGATTTAGTATCCCTACATTAAAACATTCAGTCGTAAATAACAGACATGTAACAGAATGACACACTAGACTAGGGAACATTCCGGTTTCTGAATCAATGTAAACATGTGGAAAAATACACTAGCTCCCTAAAATACATAATACTGATAAACAAATTTAATTTATTGATGCACTTTTAAAAGATTAATAGAGCCTCCGACAACTTTCACCAGGACAGCGTATTATTCTTTGATGTGACACACTAACGGAAAATTACACTAAGCCACCACTGTAACCATCTACTTTTACTGATTTTCCAAAAGCAATCATCTACTTACATCAGAAATGCATCTGATTTCGTACAAAAACACTCTACCAAAATTAAAAACCTTAGCTACATGTACGATGTTATAAACCGGAACTCCAACATGGAATTGCGGAATTACTTGCAATCCGTTGCAAAAGCGTATGCATAAGAAAATAATGGATTGGACATTCTCCAACCCAGCATTTCTGATCTTATTTCCCTTCTTAGATATATCCTTGAGAATTTCTTTGAATTCAATGAGAAATATTACAAACAAATAATAGGTGTTGCAATTGGGACTCGACCATCACCGGAAATTACCGACATTTGTATGAAAAGGTGAAGATAACGAACAGTGTTGAATCTCCTAACTCCTATAAGGAATACAAAACAGAGAGTTGAGCAAACATGTATAGAGATGGGATCAGGTGCATAGTAAATATGTTCCTTCCTTAGCCGAAGTCTTTAAGATATTTTGGAGTGGTAAACTTGTTCCTTCCTTAGCTGGATACTAAGGCCTGCTCTTCAGAAATATTGCTTGATGAAAGAGAAGGTAATAGTTTGAATGTTCTATTGGCGTTTCATGTTGAAGAATGATGGTAAAGAAGACGTAGTTAAATTTTCTCTTCAAGGTTAGTTCCAACAACCGTCGATTTTAAAACGTTAACTTTCTACTTATCACCAAGGTTTCGTCTCATAATTAACTGATTTATAATTAAACTAATAAACCTGGGATCTAATTTCCCACAATTTGTGTTCAACGGGAAATAACTCATTCACACGACGTTTCATCGTACAGGTCTAATATCTATACATTATCGGCCACAGAAACTTTTGTGGTGGTTTTACATGTAGTTCGTATGTGGAAACAAGAAAGTATTTTTTTTTTTACTGTTTCAGTAGAATAATCCCTTATTAAGAACATGTATAACAGTTTTAAAAATATATAAATTTAATTCTTCCTGGCTCTTATTACATGTATGTTTCATCCATTATTAATCAGTTATTATTAATTTAATTGATTCTGCAAGAAATACCTCCCGGAAGGGTCTTGTGTAAGATATGGGAGCAACTCATTTTGCGTTTCCGAGTTTTAATTAAGAAATAAGGTATCATTTAAAAATATTTATCGGGATATAAATACGGGTTGGTCACGTGATCAAATTCCATAAAGCCCGAAGGCCGATACCTTATTACTTATATTTACATTTTTTGGTCGGTAACATTGCTGAATACGGAAGTTCCGAGTTCCCCAAGAGTTATTTCCCTTTGTCGAACTCTTCCGTAAATTATGACGTAAAATATGATGACAGTGGGTACATTTGCTAATTACTATCGTTGTGTTGTTTCTTTAAAATGATATCCAGAGTTTCTGAGACCATCCCATCTCGGGGAAAAGGCAACTTTAGTGAGTTTATGAGTATTGGATAACAAAATGGCTCAAACAAATATTGTTAATTGCCATCTTTCTTTCATAAAAGCGTCATTCATGTAGAAGAGGAAACGAATAATGATTCAATAGCCAATTTGATGATCTTATTCAAACAAATTATGCTTGATATGGCCAGAATATGCATACCAGTGATTGATATAAACAAAAGTTACATTTTTATTACATTAATCGTACGTAATCGTTATGTACAATACCAGTCTACGATATAATGTATACATTGTGTACCCACCTTACGTCATAAAATGCGAAAGAGTTCGACAAAGGGAAATAACTTTTGGGTAACTCGGAACTTGCGTATTGTGTTAACAACACGTTTCCATACATTTCAAATTGTTGACGTCCACAACGAAGCGTCATAGATGTTCAAAATCACGACAACACAAAACAAAGTTCCATAAAATGAAGAACTTTCTTGATCATTAAGACGCTAGAAAGCAAGTATATCAACATATACTTATACATTAACTCGGGGGTATATAATGGGAAATTATTCCATATGTCTAATTTTAGAGGGTGGGGGGATTATAATTTAAACGGGGGTGCGCAATGTTACACTTACAGTTGTGATGTGCTTTCACTTTTGAAAAGTGAAAGACGTTGAAGACCGACTTTGAAAGATATTCTGTGGATATTACGGAGTTAACAGAAGACTGAGATGGAGGAACATGAAAAACAGGGGGAGGGGGGGTGGCAGTCGTCAGGTGTAGGCAAATCATTTATCGATAGGACAGAGGACGCAGCTCAGATGAATCTCCGGAAAGAACTGAACATCGCAGAGAATGTGGAACTGCACGAAGGTAAGGGACACGGTTTGGATTTGGATATGTAATTGTTGACAAACATGAGCTCACTGAACGCTTTTGACTCGATAAATTTCTGTAATAGGTTTTTAACGACGCCTCGCTTCGATGTCCCGACATAAACTTGGAAACCGACATCAATCACCTATGGCTGCTGTGGCACGGAAGAAGTGTGGTGTGTAGGTCTTAATACACTTTGACGACTTATCAGTCATACATCCTGTGTATATGACCTTTTTGCTAAAGCCTAATGTCCATCACCGATGACCAGGGTGAAGTTGTAGCAGACGAAATTTTAGACATACAATAGTAAAATATTGTTTACAGAAATGTTTTTATCAATTATGGATGAAAGTCCACTGCTTGGAATATAAATAAAACCGTAAATACATTTTGTGATGTTGATTTCATCTATTGATAGATTTCTGTACTAAATGAGAGCGATTGCTAGATGTGTATTGCCTTAGTAAAAGTAGTACCTGTTACCTACTTTTAACAAATGTTCATACACACAGCCGTGACCTCTGATGACCCCGTAATGGATTTATGCAGGGATAAATACGTTTGCTCGTAATAGTGTTATGTAGGAGAAAACAGTTGCAAATGTAAAATTATATATAAATCATTTACTAACATACTACTCATGAATGGTCAATTTCTTTCCACACATATGGGCTCTATTAACCCAAATGCTAACCTTCACAAAAGTCATGTCATCGACTAATATATATACCGAACAAAAACAACACAGATGAATGAGTAGTGTATAAAATTTGCATTAGCCTTAATAGTTTTTTGTTTTTTTTTTAGTTTTTTTGTCAAAAACTGAACAAATTTGAAATTTTAACAAATTAATTATAATGATTATTTTATAATTTTATTTACTGAGTAAACTTGTTTAATATATTTTCTTAAATCTTCTAATTAAAGGCAAATCTAATCTAGATAATGAAATTTATATCAAGAACGATAACTCCAAAAACAATCCTGCGGTATCGCGTTGGTACGATGTAGCAATACACTTTGTTACTCGCGGCCTCGAGTTTCACGAACAGCTGAAACCAAATTCATTTGAATTTCTTAAAGATGAACATGAACGCGAATATGCTGTCCTATCCCATGAAACCAAACAAAAAACGATTCAAGGAGGGTTAACAAACGAAGAAACCAATCATGGTAAGAGAATGTATGCCACTAACACCGAAAAATGTCCAGTCGCATCATTAAAACTTCTCATTAGCAAAACAGACCCGAACGAAAATGCTTTGTTCAATCACTGCACAAAAGAAGCGATTAATAATCCCAACGAGGATATCTGGTATTCAAAAAAAAAATTGAAAAAATACCAGTTTTCAAAATTTATGTGCGACATATCTATGAATGCAAAATATAAACAAAGGTACACGGCACACTGCCTCAGAGCTACAAGCATACAGGCACTTAGCGACGCAGGGGTAGAACTCCGTCATATCATGTTCATGAGCGGGCATAGAAACGAAGGATCTCAGGGGATGCTTACTCCTCCTAGGCACCT
Organism: Ostrea edulis; assembly: GCF_947568905.1. Lineage (NCBI taxonomy): Eukaryota > Metazoa > Mollusca > Bivalvia > Ostreida > Ostreidae > Ostrea > Ostrea edulis. The sequence goes on along the minus strand of NC_079164.1, from coordinate 83,829,446 downwards.
GATCCCACCTCTGGTGTGTCCGGGTGTCCGTGTTTGCCCAACTATCTATTTTGTATTGCTTATGGGAGTTATGAGATTGATCACTGTTCGTTATCTTCACCTTGTATCTATCCGTAGTTATGCCAGAAAATGCACAGGCAACCAAAAAATCGCAATCAGCAAAACATTGTCCAACTTGGCGTCAGCGAGCGATGGCGGTGCAGGGCCCAGCTGTGTTCCGGACGACCAGAGCACATACCCGCTTCAGCAATCAATGTTCAAAGAACAAAATACAAAATTATCATCCAAATCATTTATCAACAATTTTGTTTTTCACAATTGTTCGATCAATGTTAATGTTAGCTGCAGAACTGTAGCTCTCTGAAAAAATATTTTGACTTAACAGAGAGCTACAGATCCACCCCTTATAAAAACCTTCGATTTACGGCGCACAAAAAGCTGGGCACGGTTGAGGCCTTATATCGTTGTATTCTTGAGTTGCTGTCCCATAAATTTAATATAAAAAAATTCTTAACATATTTTCCTACTATACTTGTTTCTAAACATACCTTCAAATATTCATTAAAGCCCCATACGACCTGAAAACTCCCAGCTTCAAATGATTTCGTTTGTTGACGTAGCCATGTTAGGTAGCCGGTCAATTCGAACCCTGTTGTTGTTGGTATCTATTCATAAAATTCGTTATATGTTATGTATTCGCTCTTCATTTATTATCAATACGAATAATTTATAGAAATTAAAAAAATAAAGTTTTTCTAAAGGTAAAATAAGCTCTTGGTTCATGAAAATGCTACAAAAGTCCTTAACACTCGTGTGGCAGGGATGGAGACCGAACCAGACTAATGAAAGCCGCATTGCCGTGAGTTTAGCTATTTGAATAATTATTATTCAAAGGCACTGGAATGATATATTATTCAAAATATTTAGCTAAAATATTTGTGGGGATATTAGTTCACATCTAGACGTTATTGTACAAGTATGGAAATTAACCGGGATTCAAATTGACCGGCTACCTAACATGGCTACGTCAACAAACGAAATCATTTGAAGCTGGGAGTTTTCAGGTCGTATGGAGCTTAAATGAATATTTGAAGGTAAGTTTAGACACAAGTGTAGTAGGAAAATATGTTAAGAATTTTTTGATATTAAATTTATGAGACAGCAACTCAAGAATACAACGTTATAGGGCCTTAACCGTGCGCAGCTTTTTGTGCGCCGTAAATCGAAGGATTTTTATAAGGGGTGGATTATGTCAAAATATTTTTTCAGAGAGCTACAGTTCTGCAGATATGTTAATGTACATCCGGAGCTAGAGTAATCAACGTGTTGAAATCAACAAGTCCTAAATAAAATCACTCCGCGTGTTAATTACATGTACTTGTTTGTTTCTTGTTGATTCTTGTTATTTACAATAAATTTAGCTTAAATATACATTATTTGTGTTTAAAATTGAATTATAAGCATTGACAGTTTGCGATGCGGTTTTTAGATTCATTTCTCGATGAAGAAAAAAAATTATAAAGTCAATCCTATAGTAAACTTTGCTATGATAAAGTCGCCATTCCAGTTGGACTTCGAAGTAAGTATAGCTTGAAATATTTGTGTTTATTTTGTATAAAATAAATAGATTATTCAGCACAGCAGTTATTTGTACATCAGGTGTTCGATCATCTAATGATGAGGACAGTAATCATTTTATCAGCCCCTGTCGTTCTCATTTAGTCTGCAAATTGGTTTCAGTAATGTACGAGTAGATGTGATCAAGTGCATGACGATAAGAATATTCATTATTAATGATCAGAATAAAATTATAATATAAGCCGAGTATATTACAAATTTTGAAATCGAACAAGGGAAGGATTAATTATACTTGCATTACTTTAATGGTCTTGATGTGTTGCTTCAGAGCCCCTGTCGAATTTACCCAATAAATCAAATCTTAGGATTGCGTACTTTATCTGCATATTATCTAGTTCATAAAGACGAAGTTCATTAAAAACCAATGCAATAAATCACAGCTTAAGGTAATTCCATCCTAGACCTATAGGTTCCATTTTATAATTGATTGTTGATTCGTCAAATGATAAATCTTATTTACAAATAAAAATGATATAATAAGTATGGTGTGGTATTAATGTTTTTATCAAATAGCACACATATACCTGTTATCAACGTCAAAAATTGCTATTTTCTTTAAACAGCATTACCACAATTTCACAAAAAACTGGTTAACATGATATAAAATATTCATTACAATTTCATGAAACTATTTCTTTAAAAAATATATATAATGTTTGTGTAAAATGAAGGAAATATATCGCATTGTGAACTTGATAAATAATTTAATGAAAACAGAGTTATTACCCTTGGATTCAGTATTGATTATTGATATATACCTTATAACTTTTTCAATATTTTTTAGTTAACAAGATTTTTTACAATAACATTTGAGAGAAAAAATCCAACAAAATTTATGTTCCTGTCATGCATACATCTTATTAAATCAATGACTTCGCGAAATATTATGACTCACAAGAGGGTGACACTACATTAACTTGTGTACGTGAATTCTAATGCAATTCATATAATTTGGCAGACTTGATTTAAAGTTTTTTATGTTAGCGAAAACCGTCATTTGATGGGTCAAGTGTGAAAGGTGAAATAACATGACCTAATACACAGGCTGTCAGATCCTTTTCCGGTGTAACGCTTAGAAAAGACCTGATTTTAATTAGATTGAGATATTCTCCGGAGAAATGATGTCTACAGATGGACAGACGGACACGGTGATTCCAGTATACTCCCTCCCAAAATGTCGCTTGCAGGGTATAATAAAAATATTAAAATATATGACTTTATTTCTTTCAGTATCAGTAAATTCCATGTTGTAGTTAATGAACACAGTGGGATATCGTGACCTTGGAGAAACGATTCAGTAACGCACGGGTTCCAGATTGTTGAAGTGATCAGTCTATATATTTTTCTCAAAAACATAACTGAAAGTTTTCTTGATCTAAAACATATCGCATGGAAGGCACACGCGTATTAAGAATATGCCCCATACTTTGAATGACAGTAGTTACTTTTCTCAAACACTCGTATTTAATATCGAGTACCCAAGAAAATTCTCACGGATGTTTGCTTCATGAGGGGAATTCAAGGTTTGAAATAATTTGAGAAAGAACCATGAGAATCTGTCGCAAGAATATAAAAAGACATTCAATTTCTTACTAAATTGGGGTTCATTTATTTTGACGAAATGCTTGAAAATGAAAATAACGCAGGGTGAAAAGATGGACGATGTAGCGTTACCAAGGTGAAAAGATATCAAAGATTCCCATATTGATTAATATCATCCAGTAAATTCACAATCTTAAGTTTTTCCGTCACAAATTGTATTCTGATTTAAGGAATGAATCTATTTGGGTTTTAAATGTACTTTTACTTCTGAATTTCGATCCCGATGTAAATTATTCACCCGTTGTATTTGACTTTATCTTTTAGCCAATAACTTTAATGACAGTTTCTATTGTCTAGTTTGCTATATAAAGCCATGCAGCTTACTATTCGTGGAAGCGAGACAGCTGGCCTTGCTAGCTACACTTCTCCTTCCATTCTTCCTATATTGAAATTACGTCTTGTTCGTCTACTTTGCTCATTTTTACTTACTAACTTACTACCTTTGGGTTGGGAGAATTACTTGATCTTTTATAGGCTAAGTTTTAGGATTTGGGAGTTTGTATTTATCACATTCATACTGGTAATGAATTCCAAAAGTGTTATTTATCTTATTTTCATTTCTATTTGAATTCATTTTCAAGTTTTTAATCATAGTGTAGTTGGGTCGTTTCGTAGTCGCCACTATCAATAACAGAAACACAACACGAAGTACAGACTACACGAACCCCAGACCTGCTACATTTCTTTAAAATTTAACAGTGTGGGTATTAAATTGTAAGCAACCAAATGTAGTAATGCTTAGGTGAATGATAAGGTCTATAGGTCTCCTTTATTTTATTTTTTTAAAAAGCCTATTGTTGTGTTTGAGTTCTTGATGTTGAAATTCCTGATTTTTTAATCAATGTGATGTCCTCATGTTATGATTTAAAATTGTCTTTTTCATTGATATTTTATCTGCCAAGTAACGGCCGATACCTTTTCATTGTCTCCTGTTTGTGTTTACTGTCCCAAGATTGTTTAATGCCACAAAATATTTCATTTTACTTGTATTTTATGCCAAAAAGCACCCGTCCATTTTCATGTTACGGTGGTTTTTTAAGCAAGTGAGAATACTAGATAGCTAGATGTTATCACGTATAAGTCACTGCCATCGTTAATATCTAGTTATACCTGACCCAGTTGTAATGTGGTATCTTATATTCTTATTAGATTACTTTGTCTTTAATTCTCGCTGACGTTTGATTTGTTGACAGTAAATGATGGAATTACCTTTAAACACGTGTCATTCTTTCATTATAGCCATCTAATAAGATGAAGAGATTGCATTGGTGTTTTTGGGGGGTGGGGTTTTTTTGTTTGTTTTTTTTTTTGTTTTTTTGCTTCAGCATGTATGTTACTTTAACATCACAGAGTATTGGGTCCAAATAAATGTACCGTAAGATATATGTGCCATAATTTAAAAGAGTAGAAAATGGTGATAATTACATTCAAAGTACAATCTTAAAATTCCCACATTGCTGAAAGAGAATAACATTTATTTTATAAAGGCGAATTGTTCCCATTTAATATTTTAGAATAATAGAAGCTTGTCTGATCTTCCAATTAAATAAATTTGAATTTGTTCAGATATTGTATGGTGACCACTATTATTTTTATACATTCTGATAAATAGTGAACATCTTTCGCGGGTAATATAGAATCGTTCAACTCCTGCTACAGGAAATTTACCCTACAATTTAATCATCGAAGACAACGTGTATATGGACGTTCAATCCAACGTTATTAAGGTAAAAACAAGAACCATCGCTATGTCTGTCAGAAGAAAATTGGTATACGAGACCAAAATCAGAAAACCGTGTTGCATGGGCAAGAGGGGAAATACTATGGAACGTTAGCACTAACTGGTCAAAGGTGATATTTTTAGACGAAGTAAAGTCATTTTAAGCCAAACAACCGTGTTTATATTTAGAGGAAGGCTAGAGAAGAATTGCACCCCTAATCTTCATTCCTGGATCCACCCATGATTCTTATTGTGGTCAGTGGTTATATCGTTGCCAATGAATGTGCCCAGTAGTAGCAAAATAATTCCCAATGAATAACTTTTCTTTGAGAAAGAGTTTTGGTAGGGGAATGTCTCCACTAATCTACAGGACGAGTGACCCTCACTGGTTGCGGAAGCATTCGCTTTGTAACCGGAAGGCCATACATTCGAGCCTCCTTCGTGCTATAGGCGCGTCACACTTAGACACAAACATAAATACTGTACGACGGCTGTTCAATAAGTACTGTGTATTGTACGATATCTCAAAAGTATTCGACTCAAATAGTGAAATGAACATTACATCCCTTCAAAGTATTCTCTGCGGTTTAAAAACATAATTTCAATCTCTGAATCCATTTCTGAAATGCGTCACGGCACGCTGATTTATGTACATATGTAGACCGACTGATGGCAGAGCCAAGGGCTTGTCGGGACTTGTAACGACGACCAGATAAGAAGTTTTGGAAAAAGGAAAAAATCGCATGGGCTAGAGTCTGGAGAGTGTGGTGGGTGTGGAAAGACGGTAACCTTCTCCGACCTCAAAAATTGCTTCACAAGCTCAGATGTATGTGATGGAGCATTATCATGAAGTAGACGAACATGCCTAAATCCTGACATAGGGAGCGTCGTTTATGATAATATTCCTTGAGCTTTTTTAGTATAACATCTCGGTACCGGAATTTGTACAGCTATACCATCACATGAGAAGAATATGCAATAAAGATCCCATTTTTTTTCTTCTTACTGGTTCGAAATAGTGAACCGATGTTTCGTCACCAGTAACAATGTTTGCATATTGTCTTTGATTGAATTTGGGAAACATTTTGAGCAATTGCTTAGCGGTTTGTACTCGTACCTGTTTTTTGGTCATCTGTCAATACATGTATATGCGGTATCCATCTGGCAGAAATCTTTCGTACTTTCAAAATACGCTTCAAAATGAAATGTACCCGCGATAGCGATATGCCAACAGCTTTAGCAATATCACGAATCGTGTATCAGCCATCATTCTCAATTATTTCCCTGACATTTGCCTTGCCTGTTACAGTCACCAGTCGATCAGATTTTGCTGCATCTTTGACGGACTCTGTACCAGTCAGAAATTTCTTTCTCCACCTACGAACTGTCTCATAAGATACCTTATTAGACCCACAAACTTCCCCCAATTCAGTAAAAATCTGCATTACCGAATGACCGAGTTTTGTGCGAACTTTTATATAAGCTCTAATTTCTTCAATATCCTCAACCCGTTTCCCAACCAATTTTACAACAGTAATAATAATACCGAGCGAAGGCCCGTCTGCGAAGCAAGGCTCTAAAGGTAACACGTATACGTAAAATAAAAAATGAGAAAATCTGCAAATTAATACAGATAATCTCTATGTACGTTCACTGAAAATTGTGTGATCCATATGGGCGCCGCCATTATGCTTTGTTCATTAGTTGCTTCTACAGTTATTCGTGTTTTAATTTTGAATGCCAAAAACACAAGACTAACGTGCAATTTATAATTCAAGCACCCAGTTTATTAAACATGAATGGTATGATTATTATTGTTACAGTCTTTAGCCATTTATCAAATAGAAAAACAGTCATACGACTAAATAGATGAACGAGTTCATGAGTTTCTTTAAGGACTGATTCACGATTTTACCCAAAATTTTGTTTTTCACTTTTAATGATCAAAATCTACTGTCTAATGTGTTTGAAAGATCTCAAATGAAAATTAAGGTTATACATCATCACAGAAGCTCATTTTAGAGAGTTTATTATCTGTTTTGTAAACAAAGATTGCGGTATGCTATTGTTTACGAAATTTTCAAAAGAAATGGATGCTAGGTGAAGATAACGAACAGTGATCAATCTCATAACTCCTACAAGCAATACAAAATAGATATCGATCTAAGTTTATTATATCTTTCACATTACAAGCAATTTGGGAGTAAAATGTGTCATCTAAAAGTTAAAATTTGTGATTATGCAAAATTAAGATGAATTATATTACAAAATCAATATTTCAGTTGTTTGTTTGTTTACATAAAAAGATTCGAGTCATTGTTTACATAACACAGATTTAAGGCTAAAATATTGCTTTCATTCTTGCATTCAGAAGTTCAAAATTTTGGCTGTCAACATTAAATGAGTTATATTTTTAATGTTTAACATAAAAAATGAAAAATATTTTGATCAAAAATCGTGAACCAGTCCCTTTAAATAAAAATATACGATATATTCACGCTTGCTTTTTACCACTTTGAATTTATTGGTTAATTTTGTTTTGTTTTAACTGTCTTTTAAATTGCAAACGGGATGTATTGTTGTTTGTAATTGTTTGATTTGAAAAAGAAAAATGTCGAGGCTAAATGTGACGTCACAATGCATGATTTACGTCGGCTGGCGTTATATTCCCCGCTATAAATGAATAGGCGGATCCAAACTCCCCGTCGAGGCCTCATTACGTCACCTACGAATAGACCTCTCCTATGTGACGCACCACAATATACAGATTTGTATATTGTGAGTCCGCGATTATCACGCAGACAAATTACACTCAAGAAGTAGTTCGCAGTTAAAAGTTTGAAGATATTAATATTAAGAGCATTAATATAAAAGTATGGATTTTATTTTAAACATAAAATGATTAAAAGATCATTAAAAAGTAGGGAGACTCTGTTCAAATTATTGTGTAAAGTAATGAACTTGATGTTTACGTTCTTGTTTTGAAAGTTGTTTACGTTTGACGTTATGTTTTTTCGTCATTCTACAGTGACGTCACAGTATACGCGGCCTAAGAAATCGCTATCCCATAATGCCTAAGTGGAAGAGTTTGGTTTGTGAACAAACGAACTCTGGTAGAAGTTTGTAGGCGGATCCTGTAGAACTGTTATCCTCGTATATCCCCCTTTAGTATTTAGATGTTATTGGGCGTTTAGTGCAAGGGAAATTTCATAAATAATATACATTTTGAAATGAATTATTGTTTATAGCGAGCGCAGCGCTCCGCGCTGGCTCGTACTGCGAGCTCTAATGACTAGAGCGCGAGAAATAATCCGAGCTAAATCTCAACCTCTAACAAGATTTTTTTTTTACGTCAATCCCAGAAGTCCCCCGTACAAAATGGCGGATTGTTCGATTCGTAAATTAATAATTAAAAAAATCTTTGAAGTATTACAAACCTTTCTTATTTTAAAGGAAAGGATGACAATCGTATTCTTCCCCCTTTCTTTTTCTTTTTAAAATATTGTCTAAAGAAATATAAACAGTCACGTCACAACTACCAGGCTACGTCACAACACGCTCGTTGCATTTCCCGCTAAACTGGTTCCTACATTGGCGAGAAGAGCAAGACAGTAATCCTACGTATTGACAGTGAACCAGATCAATTTTCCTTGTTTTCAATATAAATTTTTTGAAAATGTATTCAGATATGCTGCGCTCGCCCCAACGGTCACACCGTAATCATATTAATTGTTTGGTTTGAAAGACGAAGAAAAACGTCGAGGCTACATCTGGCGTCACTGTGCATGGTTTACGTCGGCTGGTTCTATATTCTCCGCGTTAAAGGAATAGGCGGATCCTCATAGATATCCCCCTTTGATACTGGGCGTTTAGCGCAAGAGGAATTTCATAAATAATACATATTTTTAAATGAATTGTAATTTACCGTATTGATCAGAATTATGACTATTACTTGGGACACGCCAATGACCGTATCATGCTTCGCTCGGTCCAACGGTCACACCGTATATATATATTAGTAATGATTGGTTTTGAATAGCGCTTTTTCCAGCGTATGCTGCTCAAAGCGATTTACAATGCATTATTACCCCGGCAGACCTTATAGCGAGCGCAGCGAGCCAGCGCGGAGCGCTGGCTCGTACTGCGAGCTCTAATGACTAGAGCGCGGGAAATAATCCGAGCTAAATCTCAACCTCTAACAAGAATTTTTTTGACGCCAATCCCAGAAGTCCCTCGTACAAAATGGCGGATGGTTCGATTCGTAAAATAATAATTAAAAAAATCTTTGAAGTATTACAAACCTTTCTTATTTGAAAGGAAAGGATGACAATCATATTTTTCCCCCTTTCTTTTTAAAATATTGTCTAAAGAAAAATGTAAACTGTCACGTCACAACTACCAGGCTACGTCACAACACGCTCGTTGCATTTCCCGCTAAACTGGTTCCTACATTGGCGAGAAGAGCAAGACAGTAATCCTACGTATTGACAGTGAACCAGATCAGTTTTCCTTGTTTTCAATATAAATTTTTTGAAAATGTATTCAGATATGCTGCGCTCGCCCCAACGGTCACACCGTAATCATATTATCAATCTAGAACTTTCTCAGCCTCCTAGGAAGCATACAGTGCAAGGTGCCATTACAAGAGCTAGAGCACTAAAGTATCAGGACAACTCGCCCTCAAGACAACTCGCCCCCTCTTTGGGACAACTCGCCCCCTCTCTTGAGATATCTCGCTCCTTCATATCATACATGTTTACAATTATCATTTTTGGTCTAAATCCAAGAGGTGTTTTAGCAAAAATTAATGAATTTCTTATAGATAGTATATACATCACAGACAATAAGACGTGCATGTTCACATAAACACCGAACTTCGTGTCTTTTTATGCAAGACGAAATATTTTAATAAAAATCCAGTGTTTGGGTTCAGTAAATTCATCATCACTTTTATTTACATGTAAAATATATAATTTCAGCTGGAAACAAGTTAGCGTTTGGTATAGGGAGAGAATTAGCTTCGTCTACAGCTGACGTAGTATAATTATCAATAATCTGCGTCTGTTGTTAAATCTAATTGTTTGATTTCCCCCACGCTGTTATAAATTTACTTCAAACGTTATGAGGTACTCATCATCAGAGTTCTTTGCACTTTGATATCTCCGCGTAAAAAGAATCACCCCGCGTAAAAAGAATCAGTAAAGCAAAGCCGTCATAAAATTTCTAAAATGAGAATTTTATTATTTTTCAACGGGAATTAGTTGAGAAACGCATTAAAAAATAATTACATGTATCAGAATATTCATGCTTCACCTTTACACTTATGTATACTATATCGATAAAAAAAAAAACAACCACTCACACCCCACCCCCACCCCCCCCCAAAAAAAAACCCAAAAAAATTCTCAGTATTGGAGACATTTAATCAATCACCTGAAGATCAGCAAATATAATTTCTCTTGCCATTAGAATTTACCATTCGTGTTGAAGTATGAAATAAAAAGACGTATCTTTATAGGGTTAAAAGTGTAAATAACACACACACAAAACAAAAATAAAATGTGATGATATATTTATATATAATATTGGGGGCGAGTTGTCTCAAGAGAATGGGGCGACTTGTCCTGAGAGAGGGCGAGTTGTCCTAAGAGGGGGCGAGTTGTCTTGAGGGCGAGTTGTCTTGGGGGGCGAGTTGTCCAGCATTCAGCACTAACAGACTCTGGCTATAGGCAGTGAAAGATATTGTTAGAATAACAATATCTTTCACTGCCTATAGCCAGATACCCCTTTTACGCTTGAGTGGAGTGAGGAAATTCATGTAAAGTGCCTCTCCCAAGGACACAACGTCGGCCCTTCCGCGGCCAGGACTCGAACCCACGACCTTTCGGTCAACGATCGGCTCTATTGAAATGACTATAAGTTCAAAACTATGTGGAGCTGAAGGCTCGTGTTTATAACATTGGAAAGGTATTGAATAGAGTTATTCAGGAGTATCATCATCCACGAAATCGTGCAAAGCGTTATCGTGCTGTGGTACAATACACATTACATATCGAACAGCCCTCGTAGATTCCTTAATATACGCGAATAATTCATGATCACGTAATTTCGCGAGAGGCATCACTCGCGAAATAAAATTACTTATTTTTCATTTTCTGTTACTAAAATACATCAAGAACCCTTGATTAACAGATGACACGCGAATTCATGTTGACACAAAACTTGGACTTGAGTCTGAGATTTTGCTCAAAATTTGACTGCTCAAATAAAAGAAAACTCAAACTTAAGTTAAAAGATTTTACGAGAAATCCAGGCCTGGTATGTATGTTGGCCAGCACAATCTCCTGATGCAAATAAAAATAAACTATTGTAATCGACGTGGAAAGAAATGTGTGCGACATCTGGGAATACATAATCGTAGCCTATATACGGAACTTGTACCAATCTTCACTTGCGAGGATTTAAAAATAATCCGGTCAAATGGTCATATAACCAAGTACTAAGGTAAGAGTCATTGCATTGTGTTACCAGTTTATTGCTTAATAAAACGCTTTTTATCTAACATATTTGACGTTGACGTCTGCTATTTTGTCTGTCAACTTTTGGCACATCGTTGTATATTTTAAATAAAAACTAAATGTATATCTTTTTTAAAAGAACTCATTCAAATGGGCCTGCAATTAGCCGCTTGGATCTCTACACATATGCGATCGGGCGTGTGATACAGAAATTGATATAGAGATACTAACGTGCTAAATCAGACAGAAGATATTAAATGCTCATTTAACATGTTGCATGCGATGAACATTAAAGAACTAAATTTAATGGTTTTGTAATCAAAATAAAACATCGGAAGTTAATACACAAACACACACACGAGAGAGAGAGAGAGAGAGAGAGAGAGGGAGAGGGAGGGAGGGAGAGGTGATATTCCACACACTGGCAGTTTTAGAGGAAATAATGGTAATGAGCTAGCGAAAGTGGAGAAGGAAACCTATATAATTTCAATAATTAACAAGTCCTATTGTGGATAGGCAATTTTAGTTAATGATGCGAATTATTTAGAAATAAAACGACCCAAAGTGACTATGGTGTCCGGGACAAATGCCCTTCCGGCGCATGCTTTCTATTTTGTTTCCGTTGATCTTGTAATTAAATTGGCATGGAGATGGTTGTCTTGGGATTTCACACAATTAAGAACTATTGATGTGCGTTCGTGTTCGGATTTCCATGTTTATGAGATGTGAAGGCTGGTGTTCAATGCATTTCATGGTATACTTGTACCTCTTGAATTTCATAATATTTGTGTAAAAAAACAACTTAGTGAGAACTGCTTCCTTTCTCCACTGAAATTAAAAACTTTAATACCATGTATTAGATAGCCACATACTGTATTTTATTCTGGACAAACCATGATCTTAAAGTCTTGTCTAAGCTATATTTATTTAATCAAGGTGAAGATCACCTGTAAACATTAGAAACTCATTTTTGATAAACTGTCCCTTTAGTTGTCAGATACATGTAAGTTGACTTATATTTGCTTTAGTCCATGAGTCTTTAATATTTTAATATCTTTTGTTTTCGTCTTATTTCAGGGCCTCCGTGGCTGAGTGGTTAGAGCATCAATATCACACGGCCTATCACCTCTGTCGGCGTGGGTTCGAATCCCGCTCGCACTGGTATGTGCAAAAGTTTCACAGTTTACTTACGGGAGGTCGGTGGTCTCTTCCCAGGTATATTGTATCGGGTTCTCTCTTCCACCAATAAAAACTGGGCGTCACCAGATAATTGAAAAATTGTTGAGTATATAGCGGATATCAATCAATCATCTTATTTCCTCTATTTGAAGATTTACTATGGAACGTCTTATAATCATGTAAAGTGCATGGTCTTAGAAGCATGTAGCTATGTCTAAGTGTGGTTGTACTTTGAAAGCATTGTATATTGTCCTATTCAGAAAGACATTTTATACGCCCGTCGTTAGACGAGATGAATTATGTTATGATGCTGTCCGTGTGTCCGTCTGTGGTCATGTTTTCCGGACTTTCGTCTTAATGAATGCATGTACAGCGTTAAATTTGGTCACAATTTCTCCCTAAAGAAAGCGCAAGGGTGCGTTTACATATCAGCTGGATTGGTGCACTGTGATCTAATTTTGGGCTAAAAGTAGGTCAAAAGGTTTTCCGCTTTTTTTCGTTCCGGATAATATTGTCCTGATATTTAGCCAAAAGCTTCCTTTCGGACGATTATTAGTTCAGTTTACAATTCATTCATATGCTGATTCAATATATATCAAACTGAAATCAAAATAAAAGACACCACAGGGTCCTCCATATCAGCTAGTTAATTTGCCAATACAACCTATCATTGGATCAAATGCTGTCTGACGTGTTTCATACCGATTGTTAAGCCGTTCTTGGCACATTGATTTTGACTAAGAATTACTTCGTTTATTTGATAAAGATATAGGGCTCACGGTGGGTGTGACTGGTGGACAGAGGTGCTTACTCCTCCTAGGCACCTGATCCCACCTCTGGTATATCCCGGGGGTTCGTGTTTGCCCAACTCTAGATTTTATTTTCCTTATAGGAGTTAGTAGATTGACAATTGTTCCTTATCTTCACCTTCATGTGTGGATATTTTATTGAACATAAATGTTAACGGCAAACTAACAACTCAACTTTGCGACAAACGGAATGACTTATCATATTCTCCATCGTCCACGTCCCAATGCATATTCATGTTGCAGTATTCCATTATCATCTGCATATGCTCTTAATGTTTCTCAACTGATTCAATACACGCAAGCACGTTTAGCGTATGATCAAGTTTTAAATCGAAGCACATAAGTTCATTTTACAGGGATATCAACCTGTCATTAGGCCGAATGCTGTCCGACATGTTTCATAGCAATTGTCAGACTGTTCTTTACATACTGAGTTTGAGTACTTCGTTTACCTGATCAAGGTATAGGGCTCACGAGGGTGTGACCGGTCGACAGGTGATTCTTATTCCTCCTAGGCACTTGATTCCATCTCTGGTACGTCCAGAGGTCCGTGTTTCCCCTACTCTTAATTCTGTATTCTTTATAGAATATATGAGATTGATCACTGTATGTTATCTTGAACTTTTCATGGCTGTATGCAAGGTGAAGATAACGAACAGTGATCAATCTCATAACTCCTACAAGCAATACAAAATAGATAGTTGGGCAAACACGGACCCCTGGACACACCAGAGGTGGGATCAGGTGCCTAGGAGGAGTAAGCATCCCCTGTATAAAATTAATCATTTGCTATTTTGTTTTAATATACTAGTAAATTGAATTTTTGATATAAAGAGCAATACAAAATGCGTGATATCATATTTGAAGAATGAAAATATATATTGGACACTTATGAATGATTGTTGCCCTTGGCTCTTGTTTCATATCAATAATCCAGAACAAATGATAAATGGTAAGCCTACATGTATATTAAATCGCCAAGTTCAAGATAGCAGATTCGAGGAGAAAATCCGGAACCAGTAGTTTTCCAAATATTGAATAGACCATCTATTATCTATTTTGTGTATCTAGTGTACGGAGAAAACGAATTCAAACTCTAAAACAGTTTTAGCCGTCGCATCCTCATCTCTTACAATAATTAATCCTCTCCATAGTCATGGTACATGTGTAACCCATCTTTTTCAAGGTTTCGTTTAATTTTACAATTATCTAAGTCGACACTATAGTTTTGAATTTTGTAATTGCTTGCAATACTGCTTACCAAGTCTATCTAAATTGGAAAGAATTGTGTGTGGACAAAAAGGACGCTAGGATGTATGTACCATTTACTATCAGAGGGGGGAAATTTATGTATCTGATATAATTTCAATCTAATATTGCCCCAAGGAGCTCTAGGCTAGAAAAGGTCCTTAGTACCCCTTGGCTGTCGTAAGAAGCGACTGCATGGAGCGATTCTTTGGATGAGATCATTAAAACTGAGGCCCCGTGTCACAGCAGGTGTAGCACGATAAGGATCCCTCACTGCTCAAAGGCCGTAAACGTCTAGCATAGACCTAAATTTAACAGCCCTTCACTGGCAATGGTGACGTCTCCATATGAGTGAAGAATTCTCGAAAGGGGTGTTAATGAATAGACAATCGAATATTTGTCACAATTGATTATGAGATATATCAGATACCAAACCCATAGGTAATTCGTTGTATATTTTATATCAATATATCGATTTTTGATACCAATATATCTCCACTATTTATATTGTGATATTTTCATATCATTAATTCACATTTTAGAAATCATTTTTTTTCTTAGAATTACAAATGTATTTATATCAATAATTTAAAATACATGCAATGGTACATTTGATTATTTTTAAATATGATTAATTTACACAAGTATTTGAATTATTACTGTCAAAAATGATTTATCGATTTTAATAAATAAGTAATATATACTAGTACTACGACAGTACCGCTGAATACTTCCAATAAAAGAGTATCAACATCCACGGCAATAGATACTAGTACTACGACAGTACTGAATACTTCCAATAAAAGAGTATCAACATCCACGGCAATAGATACTAGTACTACGACAGTATTGAACACTTCCAATAAAAAAGTATCAACATCCACGTCAATTTAGTACAGTGTATATGCAATAACATACCACCTGTATTATTTTGATGTTTATAATAGGAATCTGTATTTCAACATGTTATTAAAATATTTTGAAATTGTGTGGAAAGAGATGAGAACGAAGAGTGATTGAAATGCCAACTAAAGATGACCACTGAAGATAGACAGGCATATGCACTCTGTCAAATCTTAGTTTATTAAATTCTGAGTTTATTAAAATATGTTTTAGGGATAATAAATTTTCTCCTTTGATAAAGTGTCAACAAGGATACCGTTTTAGATCATTAGGCGGAAAACAAACATTCTAGGAATTTAATGAAAGAAAAAACTCTTACGTTTGCGATATGTTAAAGTTGGTACTTGTTTCATAAACATGCATTATATCTCTTCTTTTGAAGAAATATGCTAGGATTTGAAAATCTCGAAATTCTTGCAAAAGCATACATTTCATAAAACGTATAAATCTGTGCTGGATCCCACCCACGCCTAAAGGAATATGGAGGTATTAGCAATAACTTCACATTCTATGCTCATTAACCTCCATAAAGTTAAATATGCCATAATATTTGGATAATATCGTAAGTGTGTTTAATATTAAGCAATATAAGTTACACACTTCATGTAATTTAACTGAATCGGATTAAAAAGTAATCAAGCTAATTCCCTATATATATATAATTATGTATTCTTTGAGTCGAATAGTGACCGCCCCATTTCGAAATATTCATGATCACGTGACGTTGCAAACGGATTTCGAAAGTCAACAATTACATGGCGACATGAAAACGTGGATGGCCTGCAGGCTGTTGGCGGGACAAATTCAGAAATAAAACACAGTCAGACGGAAACAGGGTAGAGAAAACAGTTTGAGCAATGGAGGAGGTTGATTGGTTTAAATGAAATCACCATTCAGAGCGACTACATACTGTAAACGTATCTCATCTCCCATAATGTTTATAATATTTTCGGACGCTCGCGTACATCCACCATGAACACAGAGGCACTCAACGTTTTAGATATCTATAATTTTTAAAAAAAAATGGTCTGCCTGTAAACATAATATTCACAAGGTATATGACGCCGCCATCTTGGTTTTCTTTTTTACCAGCTGCATCGCTTGGAAATTTCGGCGAAAAGTTCGATGCAAGGTGAAGATAACGAACAGTGATCAATCTCATAACTCCTATAAGCAACACAAAATAGATAGTTGGGCAAACAAGGACCCCTGGACACACCAGAGGTGGGATCAGGTTCCTAGGAGGAGTAAGCATACCCTGTTGACCGTCGATATAATATCATAATTAGACCCCTACCGTTTAGAAGTAACTCTTGTCAAGATCTTACCTCTCGCATCGTCATAGTGAACTAACTGGAAATAAAGTCCATTTATCGGCTATAATCAACCGCCAAACATCGCCTACTACTCAAATGCGAAAAATCGGAGGATTTACTCTCTCGGTAATAAATTGTATGTATTTACACAATTTTAAAAGTAATTTTTCATTTTTGGTTGCAAATAGATTATGAAATTTTATAACATTAGGTCTAGTATGAAATATTTCTGGTATATATAATGTCACCTAATATCATTTTACGCAGGACACATAAGAATATAATGCATCTCATCTGGAAATATTACATTTTCTTTGATTTTGATCTATATCTAGCCACCTTCCCGTTTCTACGGAGAAATGATTTATGGTTCTAAACCTGGTTAATATACGTTGTTTATGTATTGAAATGTTTGACAATATATATTCTTGATATTCAAAAGTTAGATTTCTAGAAAGTCAGTAATTTATGCCTTTAGAAGATTCGTTACATTTAGATACCCAGCCTTTAATGAACTGATCTTTCAATCTTTGTTTGACATGACAGGTAATCCAGTGAGTGTTCATTTTGTCAACATTATACAATACAATAGACATTCCACAGTCATCTAATATTTTCTTTGAATTCAAAAAACATTTTGGTTGACATCCCTTGTGAAATTTATGTACAAGAAATTTATATAACAAAATAATAATATTTTTCACTTTTCCCATGCATCATTCGACACCACAAACTAACAATTCTTGATTTTATATGTAAATGTAATGGTGGTTGACCTAAATCACCATAAATCATATAATTTGGAGTGGATGACTTGACATGTAATAATAATTTATAAAACTTTATGTCTATCTTTTCAATGATTTCTTTGTTTCCAAAACTCCAAATTTTCCATCCATATAGAAGGATAGGAACAGCAATTTTGTCAAATAAGTGTAAATGATCTATTGAAAGATTAAGATCACGACCTTTGCTTAATATTGAATACATTACCTTAACGGCACTATTCGACACATATATTTTTTTCATTTCTATAAAGGAGCCAGTTCTTGAAAAAAAAAATACACTTAAATATTTAAAATGGTTCCCAATTTCAACGTTCCTTCCTTCAAAATAAAAGTTTTCATTAACATTGAAAAAAAATCATGATTTTAGTTTTATCAAAGTTTACCTGCAGTTTCCATGTATTACAATATAGTAAAAAAGCATCAAGATAAGTCTGTAACTCATTATTTCACTCAGCAACAAGTACTGTGTCGTCTGCATTATATCACAAGTATTTTGGAATATGACTTCAATTCGTTTTCCATTTTATTTGTAATGTATGGAAGTCCATTAACGTCATTTGAAGAAAGGAATTCTTCTAAATCATTTAAGACTAGAACAAAAAGAAATTGTGAGAGGTTTTCACCTTGTCTCACTAATATGAAGTAGTTCATTGGTTGGATGCAGTTCGGGGATACTCATAATTTCTGGATGGTGTATATTCACTCTACAAAATCAATGACCCTTCAATTACGTGAAATTACTATTCTCAGAAAATGTTGATCAAACAAATTCTTGCGGCAATGCTGTTGAATGTCTATGGTTCTTTCTAATATTATATTTTATCTGAATACCACAACAAAATTCACATACAATCAAACCTTCCACAACACGTGGGTCTTTGGTAATGAAACCTGGTGGCTATGTGTTTCCAATAGATTTAAAGCAACGAAAATCAACGAGCCTGAGAAAGAAAATCATAGAAACAAACTTTAAGCTGTGGGCATCGGAACTACATATATGTGAATTAATTAATTATCAAGAAGATTAAAACACAACGGAAATATTATAATCTGTTACACAGTTAAAGTCATAATATCGAGTAAAAGGCGTTGAATTTAGATTTTATTCATGCATTATAATGGAATATGGATGTTATATATCTTCAATAGTCTTGGCAATACGGTACAACGAGTTGTATAAAAGGCTTTTATATTCATCATCAGGAAATTACCTTGGTAATCAGATTAGTGATGCTGAAATAAGTTGTATATCATGATTAAAAAAATTCCAGCGATTACATGCTTATTATTTTTACGAAATTAAACTCTAATTAGCTATCATAAAGACTCCGATCGATATTTGTAAGAAAGAAAAGCTTGTAACTCCTTAAAAAGATGTTTCTGAGATGGAATCGACCCTGAAGATGAAAATGAAACGAATAGAATCTGATGCACTCTGATCCCAAATAAGGAATTCATACAAGTATGTACAAATCCCATCGTTCTTTTGGCTGTATTTTATATCTGTACATATCTATTAATTCTACATAATTAAATTACAAATGTATATTGATATTTATCTTTTGCTCTGGGACTCAAGTATGATTTTTTATTCAAAAGTGAATTTTGATTGATTTTTAAATTGTTAATCAGGCTGTTTTAATCTTGTAAGTCAGACTGTATATTTGTTTTGCTATGGTTTTTTAGGGGTGTGTCTTTTCTCTTTGAAGGGGAGGGAGCTGGGTTTGTCTTGTTTGATAAAATTTTGTATTCAACAGCGAAGTCGGCCTGGAAGTCAGTGTATCATTGAAACTTTTATTTTCCCTAGCGTATATCATTCATGTTTGGCAAATCGTTTGATGTAGAAATGTTCGAGAATTTCCAATTATAATACCCCTTATATGCTGAGTTGTTCTGCAGTTTATTAAAATTTAATTTACATCTGGTGATGTTGTTATAGTTGAAAATGAGGACCTCAAATCAATTATTCTAAAAGGTCCTAAATACAGAGAAACTCAGTATTTCAATTGTCGACAGAACTTCATCTCTATTATGAATTCTGTAGAGGATTATGCCAGACGATGGGCTAGATATAACTTCAATAATATAGCCCTATCCGATTATTTTTATTCTGACCTTTTCGGGATAGGGCTACTATTCCATAGGATCTCAGTAATGGTGAAAAATTATTTTATGAATAACTGATAATAAGCTCTGTGTATTAGTCTCAAATATTATTTACACCAAAAGGAGTACCAACTTAGCGCTTGGGTATGTCTGATAAAGGTGTTTTTCATTAAACATCATGTACAGCTTGCAAAAATTATTCGTCTATTTCGCCATGCTTGTTATCGCGAGATCTCGTAGATGGATCTACAAATGTACTGAAAAACCTAAACATTGAAAATCTGCGAGAAAATGTAGTTACTCAAAAAAAGGAAAATTATATGGGTGCAGAAAGAATTTACACCCTGTTGTTCGTTTTTTAAATTGATATTAAATCTAGACGAATTTGACTCCAGTCTTTGGCACTCTGTTTTTTCCATTTAGTTCTTAAAAGTTTGTTATTTCGGATTTCCAAAATTTCGGCTTGAGCATCACTGAAGAGACATTATTTGTCGAAATGCGCATCTGGTGCATCAAAATTGGTACCGTATACGTTTTATATGTAAACCTTTTTAATACCGATGAAACAGCTTTCTCCTCCGTACTTGTCCATTGATGTAAATACTACCTTATATGGCACATGCAAATAACTTGACAATCGGAAATTGAAACTTCAGTACATCAAACATGGCGCACAAATATGAATCGAGAAATAGTTGAAAACGGTAGAATAAAGCCTCACAAATCGTAAGTTGCAGGTTGTAAATTTATATATTGACTAAGAAATATAGAATATCATTTTATTTACGTAAAGAAAGTGAGCAAATATTTAGAATGATCGAATATTCACTCCCGCATTTGCACCATAACAGAGATGCTAAGAAGTTGTAGCCCTTTCCAAAAAACAAAAATCGGAGAGGGCTACATTATTGCACCTAGGCTAATTATGAAAAACAAGAACTTGATACATTTTCAGAATGGATTAAAAGTATAAGAGGAATATTAGACATCAAAACAAAAGTACGTACTATCTATCCTTCTGTGTTTAGTAAACCAGACGTGATAAAAGAATTAGGGCTCACGGCGGATGTGACCGGTCAACAAGGAATGCTTACTCCTCCTAGGCACCTGATCCCTCCTCTGGTGTGTCCAGGGGTCCGTGTTTGCCCAACTATCTATTTTGTATTGCTTATAGGAGTTATGAGATTGATCACTGTTAATTGTTAATTGTGTATGTTCTATTGTGTATATTTTGGATAAGTAAAATATGGTAAACATATATGTTTTGTATAACATGTTAAATTTGTTTCCTTCACGTTTGATGGATGTTGGGTATGGAAATTTTTCTGTTCTAGACCTCCTCTTTGTTTTCGTGGAGTGCAAAGACTGCTCAAGTATTTGTGTACACAAAGAAAATTAATTTGATACCCACCATTCACCCTCCACTGTTATGCTACTTTGATATGTGTGAGCTGGTCTGTTTTACTTGTAAATCCCACCTCATTTGATTGCAGGCAACTCTATTTCGATATTTCATTATGTGTTGTAGGGGGTCAGATTGCATAATCATACCTATGTGATACATATGTTCTTGTATTTTTGTTTTCGACTCATTCTGACCCCCACTAGCTATTCTGTTATATAACTTCGTCATTTTCAAAATAAATGACATTTTTTCAATTCACATCACTGTCCTGTTTTCACAGCCTTTATGATTTAACAAGCAAAGGCTACTCGGCAAGTCATATTAACTAAGGAACATAAAGATATTTTAAGATACCGTATTTCCATATGGTATCATAATTATGCTTTTTCTAAATAAAAAAAATATATAGAGACGACATGCTCTTCGTGAACAAAGGCATCTCGAATATAGGTTTCAAGTCTTACTAACTGGTAGATTGTGCTTCGAGTTTTCCTAAAACCACATTGTATATCAGTTAGATTGTCATTAGTTTCGAGAAACCATACCAAGGCTTCATTGATTATCCGTTCCATGGTTTTACATACACAGCTTATTAAGGTTATTAGTTAATAATTATTAGGATCTGAGTGATCCTTTCCCTGTTTTGGAATAGGAATAATTATAGCTTGTGATCAGAAAGGTGGGAAATTTTCACTTTCTTAGATCATGTTAAAAATTGGCAGACGACATTCTTTGGTTAGGAAGATGATTGGTGATTTGATAATGGATCTGATCCGGGCCTACAGTTGTATCATAAGACCTTTCTAGAGATTTCAACAACTCATCATAAGTAAATGGTTTGTTGTAACACTCATTGGTTTCAGATGTAAAATCCAAATTTTTCTGTTCTTCTTTATTTTTGTTCGAGATAAAACTTGGGCTCATGTTGTCTTTTGACGAGTTTTTAGAAACAGAATTAGCTATACTGTTAGATATATCTTTCTTATCTGTGACTTTTTGATTTCGTACCTTTAGGTGTTTATTTTCCTTAACACATTCCAAGCTTTATTCATTGGAGTATGCGAATTTAGATTTGATACAAACATTTTCCAGGATTTTTGTTTATTTATATCTCTCAACAGATTCGATACGCAAGAGCTTGTTCTGCGTATAGTCAATTTTTAAATCGAGGCAAGCTACTGACAAACAAGTTGATGGTACAGGGATTTCAACAGTCTCAATTGAAGTCAATTTCGCAAATTATATCGTCGTTATAACGATCTAGTTCGTCAATACAACCTATCATTGTGTCAAATGCTGTCTGATGAGTTTTATACCGATTGTTAGGCCGTTCTTAGCACACTGATTTTGACTATGGATAACTCCGTTTACCTGATCGGGATATAGGGCTCACGCTGGGTGTGACCGGTCGACAGGGGATGCTTACTCCTCCTATGCACCTGATCCCTCCTCTGGTGTGTCCAGGGGTCCGTGTTTGCCCAACTATCTATGCTGTATTGTATAGGAGTTATGAGCTTGATCACTGTTCGTTATCGCCGCCTTTCATTTGTGGTTCTACGAGCCTTTGCTCGATATATGCGAAAATTATTCAGATTTAAGGAACTTGGTGATCTATTGATTAGTATTTCTGCTTTTTGCGAGCTTTAATTGCTTCACAGCATTCTTCTGTGAACCATATTGTTTTTATTTTCGTAGAATTTGTCGAGGTATGCATTTATTTGCTATTTGTAATAAAGTTTCAATTAATTTTTAATGGGGTCTGGGTGGTTTTCAAACTTTTAGATACGATATCTTGCAGACACATAGCTTCGAAATATGGTCAATCAGCTTTCTCGAGTTTCCATTGTTTAACAGGATTGTTTTCTGGTGGAGTATTTGCTTTAACAATAATAGGGAAATGATCGCTTCCGCACAAATCATCATGTACAGACCAGTTTAAATCCAAACGTAAAGAGGGATCAACTATACTAATATCGATTGGAGAATGTGAACCAATGCCCGGATGAAGATACGTATTAGAACCGTCGTTTGAAATACAGAGATTGTGGTGAGATATTGCACCTTCCATGTTTTTTTAAAACCTTTATCTGTTATAGTATCACTACCTCATAGCGGGTTATGGACATTGAAATCGCCCATAAGTAAGAAAGGGGTTAGAAGTTGTTGAATTAAATCTATGAGTTCCCGAGATTGTTGTTGATAATTTGGAGGAATATATACAGAACAAAAGGGTAATTGTTTTAACAAGAGAAAGACGGATTGATATTGCTTGAATATTTGTTTTTAAATTTATTTGGCTATGAATAAAGTTGTTATGGACTGCTATTGAAGAACCACCAGAGGTCCTGTCTGTTTGAGCGCAATGGTTATACATGGTATTTTTAAAAATATATATTTATCTTATCTGTGTTTTTGAAAGGTATTTCTTGTAAATATATGGCTATCGGGTTGTTTCTGAATGAGTAACGATAGTTAATTGAAATTTACTCTAAAACCTCGACAATGCCATTGAATATATGTTGGATATCCTCCTTTTATTCTTTTTTGGAGAAAGACTCCGAACTCGTGACGGATAGTGTGATGGAGTAAACTCAATTTCCTCCAAACCTCCAAATTTGTTGTGTGTAGAAACGGGATTTTTCGCTCCGTTAGGCACCCGAACGCTATACTACTTTGGTTTGTTTTTCCGTGGAGACGAACATAGGCCTACAAAGAATTTGTTTTGTTGTTTTTTTTTTTGTTGGTTCAGGCGATTTTGTAGTGTCTGCAGCCGCAGGCTTTCAAGACGTCGCAGCTACAACAGCTGAAGAAGTCACAGCTACAACCTCAGTTGCAGACCCTGAAGAGGTAGATATCGAGTTTATTTTAGTTTTGTCCAAAGGTTGACAAAGAAACTGTTGTTGCTACAAAAGTGTGTGGGAATATATCATTCTTACAGACTTGTGTCGACATATCCTTCATTGAGGATGATTTAAAAACAGTTGCATACGGTGACAGATTTGGTGTGAGAATACTGTACATGTTTAAGTTTTTTGGCCTCGTGGTAAGTTATCCGTTTTTTCAGCTTTAATCTTTTGTATTTCCTTTTCTTTTATCCAGATCGGACATTGTTTAGAGGAGGCCATGTGGTCACCTTTACAATTTTTGTTCTTTTGGACAACCTTTTCCATCGTGCCCCTCTTCACAACACCTGAAGCAGGCTTCGCAGCCTTTATAATTTGTGTGGTCATGGCAAATCGCTGACATTTAAAACAACGAAACGGATTTGGCACAAACATCTCTATTTTCATTTAGTAAAAACCAACTTTAATATTTGCTGGAAGTATTAGTATTCCAAACGTTAACAGGTATGTGTTTGTTGGTTGAATACTGCGATTTCGTTGGGTTTTTTTTTTGTTTTTTTTTTGGTTTTTGGTTGTTGTTGTTGTTGTTGTTGTTTTGTTGTTTTTTTTTTTTGGTGTGTAAACTTTTTGACATTGACCACTCCCTGGGGTTCCAATTCTTTTGGATTTCCTACTCAGGAATGCCATCCAGGTCGTGATCTCTGTCAAAAAGTATGCCTTTATTTTGATTCAGTCTATAGTAAGTTTTATCGATCACGGGTATACCAGCTAGATCTTTCAAAGTTAGTAAGGAAGCAGAATGTTGTCTTTTGGAGACTTCAATAAAAGAGCTCCAAATTTCAATTTTGACGGACTTTGAATTTCCAATTATTCCTTGTAGGCCTTTTTGTATAACAAAATTAGAGACTTTCGTTGAAGGTTTTGTTTGTGTCTCTGAAAGTTTTGCCTCAAGTGTGATGAAACGGGACCAGTGCTCGTTTACCGGAGTAATCTGTGCATCATTGAGAGGCGTCTCTAAAGCTGTTGAGAAACAACGTTTTTTTTAAGAAGCCATAGTAAAATGAATAATATTTCGGATTCCTTGCTCCCCTCCCGCAACGGAGCGCCAAGGGCTATATGAAGTCAAACAGACTTCCTGTAAGACTGACACCCAGAGGATACAAGGAATCTATACTCAGACAAAATTTACCTGAATGACCCTAAGGATACAAAGAATCTATATTCAGATAAAATTTACCCGATTGATCCTGAGCCACCGCTTGATGTATACATATCGACATGAAAATGTTGGCGTATTGGAAAATTGCAAAAACAGGAACGATGCTTATAAGGGTATTTATTTCACGTACATCAATACTATGTTATGGAGATATTATCAGCTCGGCATGACCAGCCGATTGATCAAGTCGGGTCAAACCTCAGCAGTAGGTGCCAAAGTGCAGTGTTGGTCAACAGACACTATAAACGCCAGTGTATGTAAACCTCAGCCACCAGGATCCCTTTCTCTGTCACTTCAGGTTGCAACCCATGGCAAACTGGTTGCCCCTATTTTGTCGCTTCTTACGACAGGCAAAAGGGCTTGCCGAGGACCTATTCCTTTCACACTCGGGTCCACACGGGGGCATTACGCGTGGTAAAGAAATGAATGGCTTTGAAGGCTTGAAGAAATACTTTATACGTAAATTTTCTCCCTTGATCCGAATGAATGTCTCGAAAAATCCATTTGACGCTTCGAATCATTTCTTTCACTCTTTTCTGTTTTGCACTGCCCAAGCATATTTAGACAACACGTCAATCGCACAGAAAAAAGTATAACCATCATTGTATCTTTTTAAGTTCGACACGTCTGTTAAATCTAACTGCCATTGTTCGTCTATATCTGTCACTCGAGTCTGTTGTCTCTTAAATTTCCGATGTATGGGCTTATGTAAGGTATACGTATCCTGTTCTTTGACCCATTCTCGAATTTGAGAAAGAGTAATCTTATGGCCTAATTCACGCACTTGACGGTATAAAGCCTGTACTCCATATCCTGTCTTAGGATCATAATAAAGCTGATGCAAGATCTGTTTCGTAGATTTTTTCATGGTAGTGTTCGCTCCGCATGCGGAAAGCCGGGGTTCAAATCCCGGCCGCGACAGACCTAAGTCGTTAAAACAGGTAGTGACAGTTCCATCGCGAAAACGCTCGGTATCAAGTGTGAATGTCACGGGTCCTCGGAGATGACCTTAAAAACGGATGTATCCAGGGGTCCGTGTTTGCCCAACTATCTACTTTGTATTGCTTATAGCCCCGCATGTGGAACCACTAAGACATAAGTCGTTAAAACAGGAAGTGACAGTTCCATCGCCAAAACGCTCGGCATCAGGTGAATGTCACGGGTCCTCGGAGATGATCTTAAAAACGGATGTCTCGTGCCACAGTAAGTGTGGCACGCTACAGAACCCTCAATGGTCGTAAGCGCCAGGCATAGGCCTAAATTTGACGCCCTTCATCGGTCTTGGTGACGACTCCATATGAGTGAAAATTTCTCGAGTGAGACGTTAAGCAAAATACAATCAATCAATCATGCTAATGTTAACCATTTTCCAATTTCACGCGATGTCTTTTTACCAGCGTCCCTGATATTTTAGGGGTCATCATTCGTCTGGGAGTTTCATAGAAAGATTGATCAAAACCCGAGACTTCTTGAAATCCGCTCTCATCTTCACCTATAGGTCGAGGAGTACTGATTTTTCCGGGCCTGTCCATCACCGTTGGTCACATATCCTTTAGGGGCATTCGTTTCTTTTAAGGCTTGTGCAAATTGTTGTAATCCCGCAGGTGCTTCACGATATTTCAAAGATTTTTGTCTCTTAGATTCACCGATTAAATCCACGATATTGAAATCGGAAACCTTATGTCCTCTATAACTGATTTCTCCCTCTTTATTCCAAGTTAAGACTTTGGATTTCTTTATATGATAGAGTAATAAATCAGCTATCGTTTGACCCGGTTTACTGACACTTTTGATAATGTGTTCTAATATATTGGTATCTACGGCTGCGGCACCCGCAGGAAGGGGTACTCCCGCAGGATATGTCGGTGGAAAAGGTTTAGATGGATTTTGATGTCGAGCTTGTTGTAAATATTGTCGATACCGATGAAGTTGATGGTCATAGAAAGCCACTTTTTCTTTTGCGGTTAAATCATCTAGATGTTCAATGTTATCTAATTCACTTCGCAAGCCCTATGGTCGATTGAAACTATGGTGGTTTGGGTAATTTTCCTTTTAATTCATTCAGCATGGCTTCGGGTACTAATACGATTTCACGACTCATTTTCTACCGGGATATTTGCAGATTTTGTTATTGAAAGGTGAAGATAACGAACAGTGATCAATCTCATAACTCCTACAAGCAATACAAAATAGATAGTTGGGCAAACACGGACCCCTGGACACACCAGAGGTGGGATCAGGTGCCTAGGAGGAGTAAGCATTCCCTGTTGACCGGTCACACCCGCCGTGAGCCCTATATCCTGATCAGGTAAACGGACTTATCCGCAGTAAAAATCAGTGTGCCAAGAACGGCTTAACAATCGGTATGAAACACGTCAGACAGCATTTGACCCAAAGCGAGGTTGTATTGACGAACTAGATCGTTATAACGACCATAGAATTTGCGAAATGCTGACTTCAATCGAGACTGTTCAAATCCCTGTACCATCAACTTGTTTGCCAGTAGCTTACCTCGATTTAAAAACTGACTATACCCAGAACAAGCTCTTGCATATCGAATCAGTTGAGATATATAAACACCATATGCAGGTGATAATGGAATATTGCTACATAAATATGGGAAGTTGACGATGGAGAAGCTGAAATCATCCCGTTTGTTATACAGTTGAGTTGTCAGTTTGCCGTTAATGTCTACTTTCAATAAAATATCTAAGTATATCCACCTTTCTGATGGTCGTCATTTTTTCACGGGCTCTGGCTGCACCATGCGTCTTGAGAAGTTTTTCCTAGGGCCTAGTTGTCGCATATGAGCGGAGGTGAGAGGAAGTATCCCTTTAATATATTGTACACAATCTCGCAAATCTTTAGAATGCAGTCAATGGAACAATATTTCAACACCTCTCTCTTTAATTTGGGTGAATAATGAGGAGTAATTAACGTTTACATGAGCGGTAAATGAGGTCTTGATCAGGATTCACACTTCTTCGTATGAGCCATAGTGCAATAATGAAGGTATATGCACATTCCTCCTGATTTTTATCGTGTTGCGCGCTCTGTTGTAAGGGATTGAAACGACTGTGATGAACGGTCTCCTCGTGACGATCGCGACTACTTTTCAAATTATATTACAGGGAACAATATCGACATTTGTATTTTTGTTTAGGTGTCGATGTGATTAAGGAAGTAAAACGTGACATTTCCCCAAAGGCTTGCGCAAAACGTGGTAAGGCTGTATCGGTGGTTCTGGAACTTCCTATGGCTAGTTCCAGTTTCTTTTCAGCTAATCCTTGTTTCAGTTCTGCTAAAGTCTTGGTTTTCGTGGGAGGGGTCTGCGGCGTTTTGATATATTTCGAAAAAGGTATCTTCACGGTGAGTTTAGGGGTCTTCTTCTTCTTTGGAAATTTAGCCAAGCGTAAGAGATAAGGAGGCAGAACACTGGTTTTAGGACCGGGCGTCTTGCGATGAACGAAGAGTTTCGGAACTTTCTTTTTTTTATCTAGTCCCAAGAGAGAAGGGGGTAACACTTGTGTTTTCTTTTTGTTGACTACCTCCACAACACTATGCAAACGTCTTTTACGTTTTTGTACTGTTTCCCACTGGAACAAATTACGAATAATGGTACGTCTTAAGAACCAGAATCCACCCGTTTCAAAATGACGTTTTTACGATGTTCTTCATTCGCATTCTTATTGGCAATGACATTCAAGTGATGACGATGTGCTTGAATGAAATGCCCCGTGAGTTTATTCATGTTTAAGACCTTGAATTAAATTTTAGTCCCCATGGCAAACCAATTGAGTAATGCTTTACGCCCTAATTCAATGAGATGGACTCGTTGAACAGGATCTCGTTCTCCTTGTAAACATCGTAACGTTTTCACTAATTTACTCATGGCTGTAGGTCTACCCATGGTGAAAGTTGTTTGTGAAATGAATAGTCATTTATAATTACTGTAAATGTATTACATTTGGCTCTGTATTCTATTTAGCGCCTTTGGCAGAACGCAGCTTCCGCTAAATCAAGTACATCGCTAAATGCCATCCGTAAATCAAGATGTTTAAAGTAATTCAGGAATGCGCTAAATCAAATCTACGCTAACTTGTTGAAAAAGTGATTTCCGCCAAATATCGTACACGCCAAATATAATACGTTTACAGTATATTGATACTCTCGATGGCATGTGTACCGCTAAGGTAGAAAAGAGTTGACTTTTTAATCATAATTCCTCGGTTGTCTGGGAACTTAAATATACCAGTAAATACACGTGAAGAATACCGGTGGCTTCATCATACGCGGGTAGTAAATGAGGCATTTGTAATTGCCGACTTAATACCCCGATCTGAGATTTATCTCTGGGATTTTTAAACAACACGAGAATGTGGGCATCAAGACTTCATTGTTATTTCGGATTTCAAACATTTCGGTTGAGCATCACTGAAGAGACATTATTTGTCGAAATGCGCAACTGGTGCATCAAAATTGGTACCGTATACGTTTTACATAGTGCGATGTGCCACGGCCCGATCAAACAGATTTTGCGTGATATATATAACACTGGTATTTCAATGATGCGCTTTGCGCGTAAACCAATCTACAATATATTTATGGCCTTATCTCCCATATCATAAACAAGAGGCTCATGGGCCTAGAATCGTTCTTCTGATATATTGTAGAACAGGCAAAAATTCTCACTAACCAAGATTCATCAATTAACAAAGTTTGATGATCTTAAGTCAAATAGTACTTGAAAATTTAAATGAAACTGTCCAAAAGTAGGTCACGGTGACCTACTTTTGGTCGACACTCTGAAGACTCAAGATACATCAACTGACAAGTCAAATAGTATTCAAATATAGCCGTCAAATTCCAAAAGAAAGCCACAGTGACCTACTTTTTGATCGACACACTCCAAAGACTCATCAACTGACAAAGTTTGAAAATTGAAGTCAAATAGTATCTGAAATATTTAGATATAAATGTCAAAATCCAAAAATAGGTCACGGTGACCTACTTCTTAGTCAACACACTCTGAAGACTCAACATGCATCAACTGACAAAGTTTGATAATTATAAGTCAAATAGTATCTGAAATATTAAAATATAGCTGTCAAATTCCAAAAGTAGGTCACGGTGACCTACTTTTTGGTCAACAAACTATGAAGAGTCAAGATGCATCAACTGACATAGCTTGATGATCCTAGCTTTCATAGTGTCCAAAACATGCATCTAAAATTGAAAATGTGAATGTCTGCAAAATTTCAATAGTAGGTCACTGTGACTGTGTGTGCGTCAACTTGTGACCTACTTGTTTTATATAAATATGTTTTGAGGCCTCTAGACGCATCAACTTACAAGGTTTGATGATTCTAAACCTCTCGATATCTGAAATAACCTAAAATGTATTAATAAATGATTAGCCATAAAATTCAGAAAGTAGGTCATGGTGACATACTTTTCACATGACGCAGTTCAAAGTCCCATGATCCATCGACTGGCAACTTTTGATAATCAGAAGCTCAAAAGTGTCCAAGATATGCATCAAAATCCATTTAATAATAATTACCCGCGAAATTCAAAAAGTAGGTCACCATGAACTACTTTTGAGACAACATATTAGGTCCTAAGATGCATCAACTGACAAATTTGATGATCCTAGTCCTTATACTAAGCAAAATATCAAAGTTTTAACAAAACAAAATTTAAGGTCAACTTTAAAGTGACCTTGAGAGCACACCCTTTGCCCCGAGATGATGCTTTGAACAATTTTTTTTTATCTACAATATATCCTCATCCTTATGCATAAGTTTGGTGATAATTTGCCCAGTGGTTCTTGAGAAGAAGATGTTTTAGCAAACACTACTTTTGTTTGTATTTTCTAATTATCTCCCCTTGTTAAAGGGTCACAACACTAGTTTTAGTACAAATAAAAGCCCTTGGGCCAAGGATACCCTGTGACAAATTTGACCAAAAATTGGACAAGGGGTTCTTGAGATATAGCCCTTTTTCCAAAAAGTCGACGCACACTACACGCCAGACATATGGCCATATGATTAGCTCTTTGAGCCTTCGGCTCAGAAGAGCTAAAAATGAGTAAATGCCGAGTACTGAGATCAGCTGCTAATTTCTCATCGTCTTGAGGAATGTTGTGAATAAATGTTACGGATTCTTGTAATGATTCGTAAGCCATTCTCGATAACACCATACTATGTTTCTGGTGGGGGTGATATCCATTGCGTATTTTGTACCAGTTGCTTCACAAATTCCCTTTTACCCGATTTCGAGGGACCCACCACCACCATAGTAAATTCATGTTTCAATTGAAACGGAGCCAGTGTCTCGTAGGCATACATCTTGATAAATGACAAGTTCAAGATCATACATATTTTTAACAAGTAATATTACGAACCGTTTCTACGAAAGGAATATCTACAAATAGGACAATATCTTAGTCCTGCAGCACACATAGCACAATTATATAAATCTCAAGTCTCGTTCTAAACAAATATCACATTTCTGGGTACATATCGAATTCCCTGCCTCGTCTAAGGGTACGTCTCCACAATCACGACCAATGTCTTTAGCTCGGGCAGAGGCTTTGAAGGCTTGCCGTACCCATTTTGTACTTTTATTGCACAACACGTAAGCACAATGATGACTCCAATAGGCATGTTCTATCCAAGGATCGTCCGCGGGTTCCCAATGTTTGAGAGCCAATGTGCAATGAAAACGCACATTATCACCCATTCCTTTGTAAAAGAATCCGGCTTCCGCGATAGTTGGTAATAAGTTCTGCACTTGTTGAAAAGATGCCAGACGAACCGATATTCCCTAAGATATAGGGGCTTGTTGAAAAGATGCCAGACGAACCGATATTCCCTATAAGGGGGAACTGAAAGATTTTGTTGTGATCCACATTTACTCATTTTGCAGACTGATGTTTTTCTCAAGACGTGTTTACTTTGTATACTTAATACCTATAAGGAAAAGTAATAAAATGGTTTAACCCGTTGGCGTTTATCATACACCATGCGATATATTTTCACTATGGGGGATGGTACGAATTCGTGCCGACGCGTTCTCTGAATGAAGTGAGGATAACATTGACTTCTCCTTTAAACATGTTTTCTAAGGTAGTGTGCGAGACGATCCTGGAAGCCCGATAATTCAGTGTCAAACCTTTGACTTTACACACAGATTTTTCTCCTTCGGTCCCGTATGCGTAATTTTAGGCCCTCCCGACATGTACTTGACGATAGTCTCCACTCAATTCATCGGTCCAGCCTCCTAAACTGTTGACAATGGTGGGGTTAAATTGGGCCTCGTCATGTTGATAGATAATACTATCCGTATCAAAATATAACACGCGTCCCCCCCCCCCCCCCCCCAAGGCTTTAACGCCTCGTACAATTGTAAACAAGCATGCACTGTCGTAAAACAAGCTAGCATCACGTTTCCAAACGGACAGTCTTCCAGGAATTCTTCTTTCTCTTAATAATTAATTATCATCATGTCAGTTTCGGGGTGATCTCGATTTTCTAAGAGTTTAATTCGTTTGACTTCTAAAGTGGCGTCCTCTAATTTTTGTTGTATTTCTTCTTCTTCGGTCAGATACTGGGTTTTCGGTAATTGTACACATTTGAGGAAAAATTTTGTACTTTGAGCAAATTTTCCCCACAGACAATTTAAAAGGAGTTTAGCTATGGTTCTTTGGATAGGGTTTTTCTCGATATCTAAAGGATTCATAAAGATACCTCCCCGTCGTCGGATCTCATCGATGTAGTCTTGTTTCTGTTCGCTCGTCTGACAATGATCTGGAAGCTTCTTGTTTGACTTTCAAAAACGTATCAATGTAAGATCGAAACAAGTCCTAGCTGGAATTTTCAAAATACCAGACTTCATAGATGCGGTCAAGACGACACTCTAGATCTAAGGCTTAGTGAAGTTCTGTAGTCACCCAGGTGCATGTCAGATTGCGTTGTGAATCGGTGTGCCGGCATCACTCGTCAGGGTCTACGTTGCGATGTTCGGCATAAGGGAAAGAGTAATTTTCCTCCCGTCTTATAGGCTAACACGGGGTGATACAGGCCACCACGTGGTAAGACTCAACGATGAATGAGTCCAAAGTACTCTCTCACATCAGTGAAATCGCTGGTGATGACTTGAGGATGACTGGTGGAAAACGGTTTGTATTTCAGAACGTAAGAAAACAAGGAACAAACATCTACATATCGCATGTCTCCCTCCTCGCATATTAGGCGAGTAGCATTGGTACGACCTCCGTATAAGGCCACCCGAGGATTTAAAGGATCCTGAATATTGACTTCTTATATAAACGTTTGTAAATTGGGGTTGTTTTTGAACTTCATCAAACTCGTGTTCCCATATGCTCACGACTATACATATTAATTTGATGTCACATAATGAATGCAATCAAAATTATCTATCCTAACTCCCTGACAGGCATAAATTATTGTATATTTGAAATTCTACATGTAACTACATAGTTTTCAATATACATTACTTGTTAAGTAATATAAAATAATACAATGTGCATGACTTCGTCTTTTGTATCTCTGTGATGACCTTTCAATAAACTGCAAGGATTGTCTTTCTTATTTCTCATTGTACTCAGTTATACTAATTTATAGAGTTGATAATGAAATTGAGTAAACTTAGTAGTAAAAAATAGAATATAAATCATTGTTATCATGGAAATATAATTGAATTAAACATACTTTATTGACATTAAAACAATGTTATTGACTATTGACTGACTAATGTAGACTGGTAAAATGCATTTCTCAAAATGTGAAAAGAGTTATGCATGACATAAGCAAAACAAATCTATGTTGCTTGATGTAAGAATATTAAATATGTAGCCCTAACAAAAATGTCAATATATGTAAGAGTTGACATGCCAGCTTGTGACAGTATTTTGGTTCAGTGTGAGCCCTGCTGCTAACAATTGTAACACAACCCTATCCTTTCTATATTTTCGAAAAATATATGGGCTTTACGTAGCAGCGGACAGTTTCGCACTATAGGCCCGGTCAACTTTTTTTTTTAAAAATGGAAATACTCCATATTTGAAGTGATATTACATGGGTAAAAATGTATACAATAATTTTAGGATATATGTCAAATGTAGCTGAGTGCTTAATAAAAATGTTGATATACAACATGTAGGTGTCACCATGATTCCTAGCATATTGATGGGTGCAAATACTAAACTTAGACACGTGATCAGTTGCTGAAGAAATCCCGGTGAAAAAATGCATGGTCCAGCAAAAGGTCTATAGCTGAGAGAAAAGGAGAATGGCCCCATATGAAAGGTAGATTTTTGAGAAGGGCAGATATAGTTTTTGATTGTGCACTGTCTAAATCCCCATGTTTGGTACTGTGATGGTGTGGGGGAGGTGCGGATTAGCCCAAATGAGAGAAAAGCAAAGCAAACAAGCATTCTGAGAGTATTGCATGGCAATACATAGTCCCCTACCGCTTGCAAAAATCACTGTACCAAAACAATATTCAAAGTTCATTCTGTGAGTTATGGTAAAAGGGAAAATTGGGGAACCAGGATAGGAATGATTCTTAATTCTTATCTACAGAGATCAGAAACTTGGATGTAAACTAACAATCCATGCTATTTTTCTACGTCCAGTGATTTTTTTTTTTCAAACTACCACCCCTCCTTTTGAATTGGGAAAAATTAGCGAAATTTTCCTCAAATTGAGAAAAATCATTCATAATAAATTAAAATGGTAAAGAATTACGCATAAAACAAGCATTCTGAGAGTATTGCATGACAATACATAGTCCCTTACTGGTTGCAAAAATCACTGTACCACAACAGTATTCAACGTTCACTAAGTAGGTTATGGTAAAAGCGAACTGGGGAACCAGGATAGCTGTCTCAATTTTTCCCTCAGGCTGGGAGGGGGGTCATCCTTTGCTACAGGGCTTCAATTTATAACTTTCAAGCTTGCATGTATTATTATCTTCCCATTCACTACTACGTAGTACTATCACAAATAATGGAGGGGCCAGTCTCGCAATATAATTATCTTCATTTGCATATATGAAAATAACAGGTAAAGTTCATTGTCAATTAAAAGGGTAAGCCAGTCCCCTCCGAAAAATATTATTATGTGCGGCCTGCAACATTCTTCGTTTTTATGGTGGGTTTCATAAGACTTTCAATGTAACAACAAGTACTTGTCACATCAATACTTACCACAAAGTCAATAACACATCACTAAAAACTTTTCTTGCTCTATTTTACATACTTCCAAATAATCTATGTATTTTCACTGACTTTCCATAGATCTGCATGAAACATGCAATTGGCAGAAATATTGTTCATACTAGTTAACGAAGTTGTAATTACAGTCAGTCATAATTTCATTATTATCTTCATCAGAAATGATTCCGATATGAAAATATTTTTGAATCTCCACTCTGGAAGTATTGGCTTCTATCTTCTGACGACATGTAAAATCCCGAAACTTAAGAACAGCTTTTTTTCAGTAACTAAAAATAGCGTACAGCGTCTTCAATTCAAAATTTTTATTTTGTTAACAAAGCAATATTTTCAAGATTGTTTTGGTATGAACATCGTATCAATTTATTGTGATAATAAAACAATGAGACTTTATTTGAATCTGTGCGGTATCAGTACATGTATAGCACTTTGTGATATAAAACGGAATAATCGACCCATGTTTTGTTGCAGTTTTCGGAGATAATAAGCAATGAATGCAGTCATGCCATACATAGTTTTTTTAGTTCAATGATTGTACAAGAGAACGGTAGTAAATACATTTGCATCGCATATTCCCTGGAAGCCCAAAAGGCCGACATTCTCAGGGGGTGCCATTCTGTGTCATTTGAAGCTAGGTACCTTGTGTTATTAGTATACAGAGGTCTTAAGAGACCGGTCAATATTTTTGGAGGGGTTGGGACCGGTGCAAAATGCAATAAGACACACATTTATTTTGACTTGCATGCTGATAGAACTCCCAACTTATTTATTTTCAACACTGAGAGAACAGCTATACATTTGTATTTTTGTGCAAATGTATCAATGAACAAAACTTATAAAGTATTTCAAACTTTTAATTCAACTATCTTTTAAACAATAAATAAATACTGAATTGTACGCATGCTTTATTTCATGTCCAAGATGAATATACTAGAGACAATTTGCAATAAAATACGGGACCTTTGAAATTTTTTATATATCACATGTAATCAAAAATCACAAAAGAAGTATTCAGCTGTGAATAAAACTGCAAAAATTACATGCAAGTTTTGATGGAGTATGGATTTTATTCATAAAAAATAAAAATGGTATATCATGTTGATCATAACTTGAAAGATACAGACCAGAATTTAACTAAAGTCTAAACACATCTATAATATTTGATAGTTTGCCATTACAACCTATCATTGAGTCAAATGCTGTCTAAATTGTTTCATACCAAGTGTTAGGCCGTTCTTGGCACACTGATTTTGACTACGGATAACTCAATTACCTGATCAAGATATAGGGCTCACGGAAAGTGTGACCCGTCGATAATGAATGCTTACTCCTCCTAGGCATCTGATCCCACCTCTGATATATCCAGGGGTTCGTGTTTTCCCAACTCTCTATTTTATATTGCTTATAGGGGTTATGAGATTGATCACTGTTCGTTATCTTCACCTTTCATAATAGCGCGTAAAATGTCGAGAGTAAATATGCATATCGTAAGATTACTACACAAACCATTTCATTTAAAACACACCTAAAGAGCATTAAACAACAATTTAACAAAAAGAAAAAAATTAGATGAAAATAATGAGATTTGTAACTTCACTAGACAAATTACCGAACAAACTTGACAAAGTAAACAAAAGTTTCTCAGGAGCTTGAATCCCTCAGCTGATATAACCAGAGAGACAATCACGAAGAACTCCAGAGATTTTCAAAATGAAGTAAAAATGGTGTTTAATCAAACATATATTTATTAGATAGGACACATACTTTTTATCATCTGATATAGGACATCAACTTTTTGGGTATTTTTTAGAAGATAGGACATATGGTTTTTTAAAATGGAAATATGGAATGCACTGGTCCCAACCCCCAATAAATATTGACCGGATCCTAATTTATTTACAGAAACAAGTGCCTGTGGTTTCGGGGCACATATTCCAAGTTAATACAACGTTACCTTAGGAATTTTGGCGAGCGGAAGGTCAGGGAGATTCCATACGAATTCATACGAAGTCTCTTCAACTCAAAACCCATCTCATTTCCTATTTGTCACAATTTTGCGTGCATTGATCGGACAGGGCTTCTTCTCTTTCACTGGCAGCCTTAAAGGAGGTCACATAGTACGAATTTGTTACGCGTCGTGTGATTGGTACACGAATGATCCCAAGACCATTCGGTCCCGAGAGTAAACAAAGTCTGCGAACCAATTACACGGCGAGTACAACAAATGCGTATTATGTGTATTTAAGGCTGCCAAAGGATGAGAAGCCTGAATGAAAGAAAGAAATTGAACCCGAAACAAACGCAATAGAAATTGACATCTTTAGTTCAAACAATACAAGCTGACGGTAAATAAATTGAAAAATAAAACAAAGATGCGCACTCCTTCTAGGCACCTGATCCCACCTCTGGTGTGTCCAGGAGTCCGTGTTTGCCCAACTATCTACTTTGTATTGCTTATAGGAGTTATGAGATCGATCACTGTTCGTTATCTTTACGACCGCCACAGTAGTCTAGAACTTAGAGCGTTAGCCCCGCATGTGGAACCCCTAAGACATAAGTCGTTAAAACAGGAAGTGACAGTTCTATCGCCAAACGCTCGGCATCAGGTGAATGTCAAGGGTCCTCGGAGATGATCTTAAAAACGGATGTATCGTGCCACAGTAAGTGTGGCACGCTACAGAACCCTCAATGGTCATAAGCGCCGGGCATAGGCCTAAATTTGAAGCCCTTCATCGGTCTCCATTCGAGTGAAAAATTCTTGAAATTGTCTCATTAAACAAGATACAATCAATCCATCGTTATCTTCACCTTTCATTTAACATATTTGTGATTGAATATATATATATATTATTTGTAAAACCCACCTTATTTAATTGCAGGCAGCTCTATTTCGATATTTCATTATGTATGGTAGGGGGTCAGATTGCATAACCATACCTATGTGATACATATGTTCTTGTATTTTTGTTTTCGACTCATTCTGACCCCCACTATCTTATTCTGTTACAGAACTTCGTCATTTTCAAAATAATTTTTTTCAATTCACATCACTGTCCTGTTTTCAGTGTCTTTATATGGTTATAGGTTAATGTAGTAACAAACAAAGGCTACTTGGCAAGTCATATTAACTGAGGAACATAAATAACTTTATAGAATCAGAGTGGGTAGACTTCAAACTTTGTACAATGCTTCATTGCTATTTGTAGATGTGCATATTGTAGGGACAGGAGAATCCAATTATTTTCCTATGGTTGATCTAAGAGGGGTCAAGGATGTAAAATAGTTTGTGAACACTTCTCCTCCTATATGGGTTATAGTATAGATTTGAAACTTTGGACAATGCTTCATTGCCATTTTCGTAAGTTATAGTGGGTCTAAGAGAGAGATGGAGGATGTTAAAATAGCTTGTGAACACTTTTCCTTTATGGCTTATCGGATAGATTTGAAACTTTGTACAATGCGTCATTGCCATTTGCAGATATGCATATTGTCGGGACAGGAGGATCCAATTATTTTCGTAAAAGTTATAGTGGATCTAAGAGGAGTTGAGGTTGTAAAATAGTTTGTGAACACTTCTCCTACAGTACCAACCTGACACCAAAGCAGTCCCAGAAAGCAGTCCCCGGGACTGCTTTGTTCAGCCAAGAGTAAATGAATCATGTGATGTTATGATTGACAAGAAAGCCCCGCTACTCAGGTATACTGTGTCCATGGAGACGGGAGACACGGATTGCCGTCGTGTGTTTACAAGTGTCAAAACAGGGCTATCATGAGTAGCAAAAGAACAATTATTGTGAAATGTTGTCGTCGGTAACGCGTTGAACACGTCTATTCGGGAACATGCACTTTACAAACACTGTACCTTCGATTTCAGGTTAAAACAAAATGTACATATACACTTTGATTGGAATCTTCATTATGATAATTATTTAAATCTGTCTAAATGTTGAATTGAAATTAAACAATTTTACAATGTTGGCAATAAGTAACCCATATCTACAAATTAAAAATACTGCTAAGCAGTCCCAAGGACTGCTTTCTGTCAGGTTGGGTCTGGTTGGTACTGTATATGGGTTATCGAATAGATTTGAAACTTTGTACAGTGCTTCATTGTCATTTGCATATGTGCATATTTGTAGGACGGGAGGATCCAATTATTTTCTTTAAAGTTATAGTGGATCCAAGGGAGATGGAGGATGTTAGAATAGCTTGTGAACGGATCTCCTCCTATATGGCTAATATCCGATAGACTTGAAAATATGTACAATACTTCAATGCCATTTGCAAACATGCATATTGTAGGAACAGGGGGATCCAATTGTTTTCCTTAAAGTTATAGTGGATCTGAGGGGTGGAGGGTGTAAAATAGTTTGTGAACACCTATGTGTCTTATCAGAGTTCATAATGTGTATGTTCCTGTCCATGCTTTCTCCTCCATACCATGCAGCACATTAAGGGGAGGAGGTTTCATTTGGAGCACTTCAAATGTGGGAGCAAGGGAAACACTTGCGGTGGCCAAGAGGTTAGAGCGTTCGCCCTGCATGCGGAAGGCCGGGGTTCGAATGCCGGCCGCGACAGACCTAAGTCGTTAAAAACAGGTAGTGACAGTTCCATCGCCAAAGGCTCTGCATCAGGTGTGAATATCACGGGTCCTCGGAGATGACCTTAAATACGGATGAATCGTCTCACAGTAGGTGTGGCACGCTAAAGAACCCTCACTGTTCAATGGCCGTAAGCGCCGAGCATAGGGCTAAATTTGAAGTCCTTCACCGGTCTTGGTGACGTCTCCATATGTGTGAGACTTTCTCGAGCGAGACGTTAAGCAAGATAAAATCAATCAATCAGATCTTTGGGATTATATAAGTTATGTCAATGTGTTATTTGGTGCACAATGGATAGTTGAAAAAAAAATGCCGTCAGTTACAGTTTATATTTCTTTAATGTCTTTTTACAATTTTGAAGTTCATACCCTTGATTACATGTTTTTAATCATCTTGGGGTTCTTTCTATAATTATACACGTATTATCCTATCAGGGTGTTTTGATTATTAGTTCGTCGAGCTTCCTTCAGTATTTGGACGCGAATTACCGAGCCATCCAAACCCTGAACATTGAATTTGGAAATCGATTTGGTTGTGTTTATGACGAGTTTGTTTATTACTTTCATACTATGTATGACGATTTGGTTTCTTGTTGGGCATAGATTTTAGATTGTAATTACTAGTAAATATTTTACAATCCAATGATCGTTTCGTATAAACCGCCTTAACCTCGGATGCAATCATTGTATACTCGGACGTGAGAGCGATGATTGCCGAACATAATCATGTTGTTGAGACCGAAGTCATGCAAAGATGGAAACTAACGTTTGTTTTAGAATATTTACACCGTGTCATGAATGACAAAGTATAAAGCAGCACACCTAACCGGATAACGCTAACGGACGTCCAACGGATAACAACATTTCCAATCCGTTCGTCTCCGTTCCTTTGCGTTTCTTGACCGTTTCTCTTTCGGCCAGAGCGTTCCTTGTCCGGCTGGAGTCCAATCTATCCGGCAGAAAGCTTTGAGCATGTTCAAAACTTGAAACGTACTTCACTGGACTATGGAGTCCGCTTACTGAACGGTAGCTAAGCGTTGTTATACGTTTTAATCTGAACCCATGCGTTTCTTTTCCTGTACTTGTTCAGTTCATATCCATTCATATCCGGTAGACATGAGTCCGAACTACTACCAGACATGCAGCTGGTCAACCGAAGATGTAATGGACACCAAACGGACAAGAAACGCATGAAACTGGCGAATAACGGTTGCCAAACGGAGGTCCACGGTACCGGTACAAGTCCGTTCGTCTAACGTTGAAAGAACGTTATATCAGTTTCTCATGTGTCCTACGTTCGTTTAACCCGGTAATTGTCGGACGGTGATCTCTACAGATTCAGACAACATTTCTGCCTGTGATAATTACGTAAAGGTGACACTCAAAGTTTTTACAATGAATTTGCTATAGAAATTGACATGTTTTTTAAGAATTGTTTACACATCTGACATTGTGCAGTGCCTCTCTTCAGCATTTTTCCGAACTGGTGACCTCCGAAGTCAAATTAGATCAGGAATTATTGTCAGGAACACAGTAATTCTTAAATCGATGTTTTTTGCGGATTTGACAGGTTCATTGCTTCATATTCACTCTGATTCAATGACACTGTGTAGAAACGGACTAGAGTAAAGTACGTTACCCTAGTCCAAGATGGCGACAAGCAAGT
This sequence comes from Ostrea edulis, assembly GCF_947568905.1. Classification (NCBI taxonomy): domain Eukaryota; kingdom Metazoa; phylum Mollusca; class Bivalvia; order Ostreida; family Ostreidae; genus Ostrea; species Ostrea edulis. The sequence continues at coordinate 83,787,625 of NC_079164.1, read as the reverse complement.
ACACTTGCATTATTTTTCACTTAATATACAAATATATGAAGTATATATTGCAAAGGTGATGGTTAATGTTGCAATAGTCTAAATAGTAAAAGGTAAATATTCAATAATATGTATTATCAGCGCCTATCACAGCGATATAGCGGTTTTAAAATTCGACCATGATTAGGGTAAAGCAAATTTACGACTAGGGTAAAGGAAACTTGATCAATTTTAATGACTAGGATAACACATACAGAAATAACTTAGTAGATGAGTAAAATGTTGAATTTTAAATTGGTTGTTTCAAGATCTGTCCTAATGTTTTACTTTTGTGTTAATCTTTGGAACAATCTGGTATCGAACCTGGGACCCTTACAAGTTAGGTGCTACCCAGGCCGATATGAACTATTTGATAATATTACTGCAATTCAAGATTTAAACCTATTTCGGAAATCATGCAGATGAAAAAATGAATTTAGAGAAAATGTCAGAAACGTCGCGAATGTCCTTAAACATCACAAGAATTAAATTCACCCTGTGCCGGCAATTTTTAAGAACACAGTGGCAAACTCGAGCAGATCTTTATAATATATTTTATATATTTAAACAAACTGCGTCTGAAAAAGCAGTGTAAAGTTGATTTTGTTGCGGCAAAATATATACTTTCAAACAGCTACAGATCAATGTATCATAGAAAACAGTAACACTTGTGAAACTGAAATCCTCAAGATGTGAAACAGAAACAAAGGAAAACTGTAAACAACTGATGAAAACGAGGATGAAGAGCATTTTGCAAAAACGAGTAGAGTGTTTGAATGGAGGGGAAGGGTATGACTTTAGAGTTTTTCCGAAAATAGTTGTTCATCATCTTCTTGACATATGTTATTTCTCCTACATATCCGTCTCCATGTGAGTGAAAAAATCTCGAGAGGGACGTTAAACAACATACAATCAATCTAAGTAATATACGATATTCCGATACCAGTCATAACCTCTGGTCTGTTATATACAGGATGTCCCATGGCTGTTTTAGAGGGACTATTTCATATGATAAAGACCAAAGTGAAGGTAATGGTATAAGGACATAGTAATACGTTCCTCAACTTTGCAAGAATAGTGAAATTCTCCGCCTTTCTCAAAGTAGAACACACTACTTTGTGGTTAACAGAATTCGTCGTTTGGGGTACTTGCTTCGCCGTGTTGAAAGTTGAAAAACTATTTAGTTTCCATCGGATCCAGTAACAATGTTAGGTGACTACATGTAGTAATTTGTTAGTCATCGTAATTGAATTATTCGTGGAACTGTTACATTCTTTACTTAGAAACATAACGGATATACAAACTAAATTATATTACATACGTTCCGAGTTTAAATAAAATCAAATGGTGAATACGAAAGAGCAAATTTACAAATTGCGAAAATTCAATAAATAGATAAATAAATAAATGATAATAAAAATAAAACAAACTCAAACTTCTTTAAAATTAATGAAATGAAATTAGACTATGCAAATCATAGGCGTCAAAAGTATATTATAAAGGGCTAGCTTCGTTGATCAGGACACTTTCGGCTGAAAATTGTATGTCTTGGTAAAATTCTTGGTGAAGATTAAGCCCCACCCTCCCCTTGTTCCGACACCCATGCAAATTCAACTAGTCTAGCTTACAGAAATCATTCCCAACATGGGACCACATTTCATGATATATACTGACAACAAATTCATTTCGTTGGTTGGTTGTTTGTTTTACGTCCCATCCAGAATTATTTTTCACTTATATTGAAACGCCACCAGTTGTAGGTGAAGTACCACAAATTTAGACCTATGCATGCTTAGCGCTTACAGCCGTAGCAGTGAGGAATCTTTAATCTGCCAACACTTGTCGCTACACGGGACCTCCGATTTTAAGATCATATCCAAAAGATCCGGGATTTTGGCAAAGGAGCAATCACTACCTATGTTTTCGTCTTAGGTTTGATTCGGCCATGAAACGAGCGGGGCTCGAACTCACGACCTCCATGGCGGTTACGAAGCGAATGCTCTCAGATATCACTGAGCTACCACTGGAGTTCAGTTACCAATCTGCAAGATACGCGTATTTGTTTGTGATCTCTATTGTCCTCCTGGAAAACGCATTTAATGTTGGTGACATTCACTGAGAATTTACATGTATATGTAATACTGTACACCAAGGAAACCGTCAATTTCACGACGGATTGATAAATAGATTATATTCTCCATATGACAAAAATAACGGACATGAAATGGAAAATATAATATAACGTAAAAAAATTACTATTAAAAATTTTATAATTACACAAAGCTTGAATTCTTATTCATTTGATATAAGAAAAAAGTTTATTTATATACATGTAATTGGTTTGACCTCTCCGTACAAGTACGTCTTTAAACTTTGTTCGCATAAACTTCCTTTAAAAGCATTTACAGTTCTATATTAACTATAAAACGAAGTATAGAATATAAACAATTGCATATTTGAATGTACCATAAATAATTTTACCCAAATCGCGAAAAAAAACTTTACGCTAATCGTGTATTAACATTCCAAAAGCTTTACCCTAATATGTAGCAAATCTTCGAGGCGGGTTTTCTTGATAAATACGCCCATTTTAAATAAAATCTCCAGATAGCCATTTAGAACTAACACTACTTATTTAATTGATCCAAAATAGATTTAGAACTGAAGACAGAAAACATCATTATTTTAAAGAGAAATGTGGAAGCGTACTTGCCTGTCGCCATTTTGGACTAGGGTAGCGTACTTTACCCTAGTCCGTGTCTACACAGATCATATATATTCAATCAAAGATATGTTATTCTATTTGTTCTTATTTACCGTCAGTTACACCTTGTATTGCTTTAAGGTTCAGCACATCAGTAAAACACACTGTATATACACCAAACAGCATTTAATTATCTTCATCTTTCATAACTACAATGTACGTAATGTAAAGAAAACTGGTAAATAAGTCAAAATGTTTATTACTCAATGATTTCAAGGTTTGGCAACCAAATCATCAAAATTAAGGAAAGTTTAGCACAAAACGAAGCCACACCGAATATACATCAAACAGCATTTAGATATCTTCATCTTTCACAGCTCTATAATGTAAAGAAAACTGCTAAATAAGTCAATGGTTATTACACAAGGGTTTCAAGGTTTGGGAATCAAAATTAATTGAAAAAATTACAGACTTACTCCTCCTAGGCACCTGATCCCACCTCTGGTATGTCTAGGGGTCCGGGTTTGCCCAACTCTCTATTTTATATTGCTTATAGGAGTTATGAGGTTGATCACTGTTCGTTTTCTTCACCTTTCATTAGGTAGTTGTCAAGAATGAAATTATTAAATCATTTTAATGTACACCACATGGTCACTCATCTTTATGATCCTTTTCAATTAATTTTGATGAGTTTGATTCCCAAACCTTAAAACCCTTGTGTTGTGGCTGTGATAGTGAAAGTACAGACGGTTTTGCAATTTCCAGTCATTTGGAGCTGTTACCGACTTCATTTTATGTATTGAGGTAAGAAATTCATTTTAGAAATGATATCTTTTGCTACACATTCTATGTAATAGCTTGTTGCCATGCTCAAACATTCTCTTTAGTCGTATAGTGCAGAACCTAGCTAAAAGTCGACCAAAAAATACTAGGCATTTTTTGGAATTCGTTTCTGCATATCTTGGGAAGTATACGGAATTTCGGGATGAACTTTGGTAGTAATGTAGATTGATTATGTATAAATATATTAGAATACAAAGTAGAATGCTATATCATTTGATTTAATATTTTACATTGGCTAACTTGCGTACCCTATATTTATAGCTCTATGCCTTTACTCTTTAATAGTAAATTCGAACACCAAGCGATACAATTGCCCGTGGTTTATATGTATTATGTCAGATCGTATACTTTTGTTGTTGTTAAACCTACGTGCGACATCTTTCTGACACTAAATGGTGGTTTGTTAAAAATCGAAAATATTTTATATTAAACATGTTAACTTGAAATACAATATATCTTTATACTATTGTAGGAATGTCTTTGCAGTCATTTCCGTATAAAACATACAAGTATGAAATAAACAGATTTTGAATCAGTCAAATTTGCAATCATTTAATATAATGGACAAAAAAGGTGATCTGCAAAATTAGCGTTGGAATCGAACACAAATCAGCACCTAACTCTACAGAGATGCCTATACTTATCGTATTTCCCTTCACTTTCAAATTTATCGCGGCCGGCGACAATTTATTCCAATGTACGACAATATTTACTATGAAAGTATGTACATATCGTCGCCGACGACAATGTGTAATATGTACATGCTTTGTCTCGGCACATACTGACGTTGGGGACCTCTTGATATATCTCTTGTAATGTATTCTGGAAGGGAAATGATATGAGAAGTACTGTTGTTATTCTTACAGAAAATCTGAAATAATGGATGGAATAGCCAGAAGACACGACAGTATTTAAGCTATCGAACCGCCTCTAGTGAATCAGTGTTGTATACGGTGTTGCGCCGTGAGTACATCCGATTGATTTAATAAATATATTTGTATCAAACTGGATCGCTCTTCTAAACTGCTATAAAGGTCTTTTACGTAGAAGTGGGGTCGAATGAAAGGAATTGGTTCATGTGAAAATTATCTGTGAACAAAATGATAGAAAATGGACATGATGGGAGACATGAGAATTAGCCTGATTTTTATGATCAATGTGATCGCTTTTGGAAACTCGGAGATAAAAGTTCGGGGTAAGGGTGCAAGCTTTCCTAGCGAGGTATACAAGGCGTGGATACCCTCCTACAAGGCCAGTAGACAGTCGCACGTTTCCCTCTTCATGGATTATGACGCTGTCGGGAGCGGAAACGGCCAGAAAGCCATCACTGCAAATGGTGATATTGAGTATGCTGGTTCTGACAGTTTAATGTCTAATGAGACGAAAATTGCGTATCCGGACCTGATAGAATTTCCAACAGTAGCAGGGTAAGTGCTTGTCTTTGTTTGATTTTTCCTAACTTCATAAGTTTATTTACAGCAAGGAGGGTGTTGTTTTCATTTGTTGGGAGAAGTGTTTGCTTATGATATCAATTACATTAGTGAGACTTTGTAATCCAATTCCAAACTTAGACAATATTCTAATTAGCCTTCTTCACGGTCATGAAACCCTACTCCACTATTTTTCTCGAATTCAAGGATTTAGCGTTGAAAAGCTGAAACATTGGGTGACATTATTGCAGGTGAAACCAAACTGTGTTTTGCGACTGAAACATTAGGAAATGAAACCGATTTATATATCTAAAGTATTTATATATCTAAAGTCGTTTAGGACGAAATGATATTTATGTCTTAAAATGCTGAGAAAGGTCACCGAAGCTAGTTTTTGCTGTACAATATTAAGATATAAACATAAGGCAACTTGAGTATGAAAAATGTCCTTTATTCAAATGACGAACTAGATAACAAACTACTAACAAGGGGATCAGATTCACAAACAATCCACTGAAAATGTCACTGAAATGGAGAAAGAAAATAAACAATGACAAAATAATTCAAAATGTCTGATCCCCTAAATTTATCTATAAAAGTCTCCATCACCTACAATAAAAACACCTAAAAGATATTTAGTATTTCTTAAAACCAGTTTGGTTGTGAATGCTGTGCCCTTACATAACGCTAAGTCCTGAAATACGAGATAGATAGTGTTACTGCTATACTACGCGTAATTAAAATGTATTATACAAAAAGACTAAGCCGAGAAAGAATTAATCGTGATATCTCGTGCATTGTCATGAACCATACAAACCATTCATAGGTTAAAATTATTGACATAGCAATCATTGTGCAATAATTATGTAAACATAAAGTAACATAATGTACATACTTTGTAGAGTAGGTTATCACTACTGGTAAAAAATAATAATGATAACAACTTTATGCGTTTTTATCTGCATTTAATTCCACATTCAAAACCGTTATAATCTTCAAATTATGTTGCCTGCATGTGTGCTCCCTGGACAAAAATTCAAACTGCTATACAAGTGAAGTCCTTTATGCAACTCTCGACAAAAATGCAGTCATTTCATAGTCCGTCGATCTTTTTTTTTATCATATTAGAAAGGAATAAGAATACTACTCTGTATTTTAATTACATGTAAATAATGGATTCGAAACAGCTCAACGTTTCCAACTAACTCTTAATGAGTATGGTTTAAGTTCAGTGTAATGAAACATTTGGACGTCGTTTTACAGATAATACATGTACTACGGCGGCTTGTATGACAGGTTGTGACCAGACACCCAAAACCTTGTGCAAAGTTCCAGCCTTTGTTCTGATAATTCATTATTACATGCGCATTTAGATGCAAAATCAGAATTCATTCATTGGATATTTGAATAATTATATGATTTATTCCTGAATGCTTTGATGCTAATGTTTGTATGGATCAGATGAATATCGTGTGTGCAAAGTGGAATCACACTGCCTGCATATCAAATTATTTTAATGAAACAAAGGAGACTGCCCTTGGCAGTTTGCATGTTTGGTTTATTTCTATAGAATCATTGGATTTTCCTAATTGATGATAATTAAAAATTGTTATTTTTGCAAATTCCATATAATCTCATATCAATCAACACCTTTACTCCAGACTGACGTTTTGTAATACACTATAGGGACGTTAAACAATATACAACCAACCGGGATAATGTCACCTCTCTATGCACAGTATGGAATTTTAGTCACGTCAATTTTATAGATGTATGTAACAGGGGGTCATCTAGTCATTTGCAGCATATGATCTTAATTTTTACTTGGTTTTAATGACCCCCTGTACTGTATATACTTTTCGTCATTTACTAAATAAATGACATTTTCTATTCTCAAACTTGTTCTGTTTTGCCTGCTTTGAGCAAAAAACGAGTGCAGTCCACTTGGCTAGTGCTTTTGAGCTAAGGATCATAAAATCACACATTTTCATGTTGGTCCATTTCATAATTGTTATGGTGACAGGCATACAAATAAGTTAAAATTGCTCAAAACAGAAGTATCACAAAAATATGTAAATTAAACCATGAAGAATTTAACTCTGCAAATTAATTTTTACCACAACCATGCGGCATTCAACATAAGCGGTTTCAGAGCAAAACATACTTTATTCCTTAATATTATTACTGAATAAAGCTAGGAAAGAAATACAGGACACCAGACAGTCTTTAACATGCCACACCTGCTTCGGTTGTTATGGTCTCGTCCGATGGACCGTCCCATTTAGTCGCCTCTTACGAGAAGGAACGGGTACCGAGAACCTTTTCTAACCCGGATCCCCGTTTTTACGGGAAATATCATTACTTTGGTCGTCCAACACATATTACTAGATCAGTCACCTTTAGTTCCGTAGCTGACTAGAAAACCTTATTCACAACCTTCATTAAACAATGTACAAATGTAACTAGACAATGCAATCATATGACGATATTGTTGATGAACAAAGCGTAGAGGACTGCAATTAAGGAAATGGGGAGTGACGGTGCTTACCCATCATCCTATGTGAATTGGTACATGCATATTTTAAACCAACCATTCATTTGGTATGTTCGATTACGCGTGGTTTATCAAGAACATCCAACAACAATACAGATAAATAATGGATACACAAATTTTAATCGCAATTAAGCTTCTACTGGGAATACCGATAAACGAACGAATTGCATATTTATCATTAATTTTCAACAACTCAACAATTTCATTGTAAATTGAAGGCAAATCTAAGACTCAAACGACTATTTGTTTTGAGCACTTTACAAGATATTTTGAAAATGTAAGTAGCTGGAACCGGTGTTATCTCAGATCATTTCTTTTCTTTTTTAATTTTTTTTTTATTTCTCATAATACTGTTACCCACGTTTTCTTTTTATCTTTCAGTCTGTTACTAATTAGCAATCGGTTACTACAGGTATTTACCACCTTTGATACACCATTCATTAAGATCAAATGAATGGCTACAACAATAATTCTACACTGATCAAACGTATAATATTCATATTGAAGTAAGACAAAATGAGAAAGTAGAAAAACTAGTGAAGGTGTCAGAACGCCTGATGGGAAACTGCAACCAAGGGCTTTGATTTCCCTTGATTAATAGCCGAGTTTTATCAACTTATATAGATAAATCTATATGTGCTAATTTGGAGCACGACCCCTTTTTAGCATATCCAAATTTGTATTTCCTCAACTTTGGTTTATAAACTATTTCATGCAAATATGTAGTTTATTTAACAATATTTACATTTGCAACTGTTTTCTCCTACATAACACTATTACGAGCAAACGTATTTATCCCTGCATAAATTCATTACGGGGTCAACAGAGGTCACGGCTGTGCGTATGAACATTTGTTAAAAGTGGGTAACAGATACTACTTTTACTAAGGCAATACACATCTAGCAATCGCTCTCACTAACTACAGAAATCTATCAATAGATGAAATCAACATCACAAAATGTATTTACGGTTTTATTTATATTCCAAGCAGTGGATTTTCATCCACAATTGATAAAAGCATTTCTGTAAACAATATTTTACTATTGTATGTCTAAAATTTCGTCTGCTACAACTTCACCCAGGTTATCGGTGATGCGGAATTGTACCTACTGCTAGACATTAGGCTTTAGCAAAAAGATCATTCACAGGATGTATGGCCGATAAGTCGTCAAAGTGTATTAAGACCTACACACCACACTGCTTCCGTGCCACAGCAGCCATAGGTGATTGATGTCGGTTTCCAAGTTTATGTCGGGACATCGAAGCGAGGCGTCGTTAAAAACCTATTACAGAAATTTATCGAGTCAAAAGAAACGTTAAGTGAGCTCATGTTTGTCAACAATTACATATCCAAAACCAAACCGTCCCTTACCTTCGATGTTCAGTTCTTTCCGGAGATTCATCTGAGAGCTGCGTCCTCTGTCCTATCTATAAATTATTTGCCTACACCTAACGACTGCCCCCCTGTTCTTCATGTTCCTCCATCTCAGTCTTCTGTTAACTCCGTAATATCCACAGAATATCTTTCAAACTCGGTCTTCAACGTCTTTCACTTTTCAAAAGTGAAAGCGCATCACAACTGTAAGTGTAACATTGCGCACCCCCGTTTAAATTATAATTCCCCCCACCCCCTAAAATTAGACATATGGAAGAATTTCCCATTATATACTCCCGAGTTAATGTATAAGTATATGTTGATACATGTATACTTGCTTTCTAGCGTCTTAATAATTTAGACAGTTCTTCATTTTATGGAACTTTGTTTTGTGTTGTCGTCATTTTGAACATCTATGAGGCTTCGTTGTGGACGTCAACAATTTGAAATGTATGGAAACGTGTTATTAACACAATTCAGCAATGTTACCGACCAAAAAATGTAAAAGTAATAAGGTATCATTTTAAAATATATATCGGGATATAAGTACGGGCTGGTACATGATCATATTCTCCATAAAGCCCTTCGGGCTTTATGGAATTTGATCATGTGACCAACCCGTATTTATATCCCGATAAATATTTTAAAATGATACCTTAATTCTTAACTCATAATTCATATCCTTCGTGCAGCATAACTTATTTCACTTTATCCTAACGCAGTTGTAGTCTTATACGATAGTTGTGGTTCTGCAATGATATGATATACTTATTGCACCTTATCTATTCGTTCCGCAGATTATAAAGTCAATCAAATGTAATATCCTGTGTATTCCTGTGCTTTATGACACTAGAAATAGAGCAAGCTTTCTTGTCATCCTCATGCAGTTTGTATGCAGCCAGTAATTATTATATATTTGTCTAGAACATATCCCCCTTTATATTTTGAAATTCTCTCAACAGTTATATTTATAATCTGTCACCCAGTTTTAACAGCATTGTAAATACATGTTACATGTAATATGATGTGCAGTTCCATTAAGAAAAAAAATGAACACATCAACCAATTAGATAAATGGAAATGGGTGTCGAGAGGTCGATTTCTACCCATCAGCAATTACTTGATTACGGTATTCGTGTTTTGCAATTAATTAGATTCGATACACCTCACATATCTTAGTTTTTATCTTCAAATCAATGCACGAGTCAAGACTCTATTTTTGTAAATCAAATATAATATGTATTGTTTTATTTGAATTGAGATTCCTTACAAATTTTATGTTATATATGCACGGGGTTTTCTTAAAGCAACCATAAAAAATCCATATTCTTCTCATCTGTAAAGGTCACATGAATTTCATAGTTCAAAATTCCATGGAAATAAAAAGAAAGTTCGTAATCTTTTAAAACGTGTAGTTTATCAAATGCCTCTCTCCTGGATTCTACGAAATCAACACCTAAGTTCGGACTAATTTGTCACAATGAATTAGCCCGATCTTGGCGTATTCGTGACTGAGTAAATAATCTGTAATATAACTACTTTCGACTATTCCTAATATGAAACGACAGCAACCAAAATTGCATTTCTGTCCCGTCACCATCTACATGAAAAGTGAAGATGACAGTGATCAATCATACATGGTAACTCCTATAAGGAATACAAAATAGATAGTTGGGCTAGCATGGACCCCTAGATATACCAGAGGTGGGATCAGGTGCCTAGGAGGAGTAAGCATCCCCTATCGACCGGTCACACCCGCCGACAGAGTAACCCATAATCTAAAACAGAACGACCTAACAATCGGTATGAAACACGTCAGACGGCATTTGACCCAGTGATAGCTTATATTGGCAAACTAGATCATTATAACGGTCATAGAATTTGCGAAATGACAGATTTTAAATGAGACTGTTGAAACCATTGTAACATCAATTTGTTTTCAGTAGCTTGCCTCGATTTGAAAACTGACCGTACGCAGAACAAGCTCTTGCTTATCGAATCAGTTGAGAGATATAAACACCATATGCAGGTGATAATGGAATATTGCTACATAAATATCGGAAGTTGACAATGGAGAAGCTGAAATCATCCCGTTTGTCATAAAGTTGAATTGTTAGTTTGCCGTTGATATCTATTTTCATTAAGATATCTAAGTACGAAGCAGATGTGGAGGACTCCGTGGTGTCTTTTATCTCAAGTTCACAGGGATATATCGAATCGACATATGAGTGAAAATGATTATTATTAATAAATAAAACGTCGTTGATTTATCAAAATGTCGCATAGAAGGTTTTTCGAACAGTTATAGATTTAATCTTTCTGCAGCATGATAGTATCGTACATGGATGTGATATAGATGAACTGTTTGCCTTTATTTTGTGAGCAGAAAAACATTCGTTTATCGGCTCCGCTCTACTAATGTATTTTCTACTTTATGAAAATTATAACAAAAATATTCGGATATTTAGGAAATTAGACAATAGAGAGTTTTTTCAATTACATTTTATTTTATTGCTTATAGGAGTTGTGAGATTGATCACTGTTTGTTTTCTTCACCTTTCATTTCAGTGAACTAAATGGTTCCTTCCTATGACAGGTAATGTCGGACATGCTCTTCGTTGATTTACACATGTTGTCTTGAGAACTTTGTCAAATGCACCATTGTCAGATTTGAGACATTTGTATTTATAATTACCATTATCCAGGACTACTAAATTCACCATTTACTACTGCCTGCCTTTAACGAAGCCACTTCGGACTTGTAAAAATATGGAAAGATAATTATTTGCGCTACTGAAGGGTGAAGATAAACAGTTATTAATCTCATAACCTCTATAAGCAATCACAACCACTGTGAGCCCTATACCTTGATCAGGTAAGCGGAGTTATCCGTAGTCAAAATCAGTGTACCAAGAACGGCCTAACAATCGGCATAAAACACGTCCTGCAGCATTTGACCAATGATAGGTTGTATTGGCAAACTAGATCGTTATACCGACCATAGAATTTGCGAAATGCTTACTTTAATTGAGACTTTTGAAAACCCTGCACCATAAACTTGTTTTTCAGTAGCATGCCTGGATTTAAAAACTAAGCATACGCAGAACAAACTCTTGCGTATCAAATCAGTATTGAGATAGAAACACTCTATGCAGGTGATAATGAATTGATTGATTAAATATTTTTAACGTCCCTCTCGAGAATTTTCCAGTCATATGGAGACGTGGTGATAATGGAATATTGTTTCTGAAGTTAACGAAGGAGAAGCTGAAATCATCCTGTTTATCATAATGTTGAATTGTTAATTTGCCGTTAATATCTATTTTCAATAAAATATCTAATTATGAAGTAGAAGTGGACGACTCTGTGGTGTTTTATTTTTCAATTTTGAGTTCACAGGGACACATCGAATCAACATATGAATGAAAACTATTATTGTCATTAGATAAAAAATCGTCATATTTAAATGTCGCATTGAAGGCCACGGCAAGAGCTTTTTAGGTCACCTGAGTCACTGTGACTTCTTCCCAGAAACTATTGGGCCAATCTTGACCAAATTTGGAATGTAGCATCTGTAGGTGAAGGAGACCGACAATTGTAAATTTCATAACCCCCCTAAGGGGTCTTAATTTTGGAGTAAAATCTGGAACATTGATGTATTTCTTTAAAAATCTTTTTTACTCCCGGGCATCTAGCAGAGAAAGTGAGTGTATAGTAATGATGAGCAAGGAAGCTTCTACCAAAATTGTGAATTTCATGAGCCCCGGGGAAAGGGGTTTTGACCCCAGTGTGAGGCCAAATTTAGTATATTGTGTTTATGTGTAAAACACTTAAATCAACATCGTCTTTAATGCTATTGATACTAAATTGAAACTCATAAATGAATATTTAAAAAGAGCAGGTAGCCTTTTACCAAAATAGTAAATTGCATGATCCTAGGGGTAAGGGTTTAGTTTCAGGGTAGTATCAAAATTATAATGATTTGAAGGACTTATTTAAGTTTGATGATACTGTGTATAAAATCTAAATGCATACTTAGGAATAGCAGAAAAGGATGTAAAAAATGAATTTCACAACCCAGGGTTTTGACTCTAGGATGGGTCCAGATTAGTCTGATCTTTTAATGTTAATAAATATGTACACGTTTTATATTAAGACAATCATCAGTGTATGCATGTTTGAGGGTATTTAAGGTTCAAGAACACATATTGTTTTATACTGCTTCTGAACATTAGAATTTAGCTTAGATATTCAGAAGAGGAGCTTTGTTCTAGATTTCATAGTCCTTCGGAGTAGTGATACTTTACACTAGTACTCGGGTGACTGATAAGGCCTGTGGACCTCTTGTTTTCTACTCGTGTAGTTTTTTAATAAATTCTGCTTCATAAGAATATAAAACGGGTCAACTAACAAAGGAGCACAATCCGTGTCCATGGGAATTCCAACAGACTGTTGGAAGACGGGATCACCACTACGAACATTATTGTCAACGAGGAACACAAGGACATTTTTAATTCAACTTCAAAGTACTTGTGCGTGGAATCAGAGTGGTGTTTAACAAGCTAATTTTTGGATGACTGATCACTAGATACGAATATTTCCGTTTTCTATTTGTGTTAAAGAAGCAACTGTCTATGATGTCAAAAAGTCTAATCTTTAATTTATTGTGAGGAATGGTCATATAAAGTGTTGAAAAGTCATACGTTTTGATGTTGTTGATTTGAGAAAAGCTTTGGAATTTCAAGTTTACTAAACGTTCTTTAGATTTTTTTAGAATCCACATTTGATTTTCACCACTTCTGGCATATGTAGTGGCAGTGAAGTTCACAGCTGTTAATATTTTTGTGAGAAGGAAAGATAGAGGCTTCAATGATAGAATACGAACTTGACCCAGCAATGTATCTTTCTGTGTAAGGGTTTTTATGAAGTTTAGGAATCCAGTAAAGGTACGGAAATGACATTTATTGACTGAAAAATAAATGACGAGTAAACAAATTCATAAAATCTGTAAATTGAATAAAGTGGATCTACACTAATCACTAGAAATAGTTGACCGGGGATTTTACAAAACACAAATAAGGATGGGTATATATATACATTATATGCAGTGAGAAGATGGCGCCAAAAATGCAAAATAGTATTCTTTGACCAAATGAACATTTTAGCAAAAGGGTTAAGAAAGCCAGGGTTTCATCCATGTTTTACTTATGATGGAATTGTAACTTGTTGTGATTAAATGTTTTGTACATTCTATAGATGGCTACAATATGGCCGTGAAACTGCATCCAAGTTGAAAAATATTTATGGCTAAAATATTTCCATATTCTTATCATTTCACCATTAATAATTTATTTCCCTATAAAAGAAACGAAAATCTATCAGTCACAGATGTTAATCCACATGAAAATGATTACATGGAAATGATTATATATAATTATTATTGCTCCCTCTGGCTAGGTCTTTTCTTTACATTCTCTTGTACTTCAGTGGGACAGAAACGTGCCGAAGTTTCTTTTTAAAATAAAAATTGAAATCAAATCTCAAGTGGAATGGGGTATTGACGACCAGTATCGGTTACAATAACATTTGTTACAATGTAAAATACTGTAGTGTAAATTGCTACTACGAACATTTACAAATGTAGAGGCATATTTCCCATTACAATCAACACCTACCTTCATCATAGTGGAATGGACAATTCTATTACTGTCTGTTTTACTGAAAACACTTTAATGATTGTAAACTTAGAAAAATCTGTACTTTCATTAAGAAAATCAATCAAATGTGCTCCCCTACATAGAATGTCCATACTTCACATTGATAATGACACGGTTTTTTCTAACTAGACGCAATCGACATATACTGCTCAGGTAGACCAAATAATGACTGCAATCAACACGATTAGTTTATAAATGGCGGTGGAGATTTTATAGTTTCATCAATGTAGCAGAGCTTTTCCATCCTACCTCCTTTAGAGAGTACAGAACTTCTGTGATACAAAGATTTGTTTACATTAAAGTTCCAGAAAACTCAATTATATTGATGGATGAATTACATATACTTTTTAAGAGGGATTACAATGTACATGTATTTAACACTTAATAAAAACGAGACAGGGTCCATTCATCGTAAGACGACAGCCTCGATCTCATAACATCTAGGGTTACTATCAGATCTTGTCAAAGCACACCGAGCCCTAATTTGGTTCAAAAACTTCGATATGTTACATTTCTTTCCCAGTAATAAAATATTCTGTTATGTTGTAACCGATACAGAGTAATAAGCGTCTTGATTTATGTATCATCAAATATTCAGCATGTAAATTGGATCCATTAGTTTGTGTACATTATCAATATTGACAAAGAAGTTATTTTGAGTCTCTCAATTAATCGTTCGCAATACTTTCTAGCCCATTGCTGTGCAACATATACAGGAAAAAATATACACTTGTCGATTTATATGACTTTGAAGCTACGCGTAACTATGCGTTCTTTTATATGTTCAAACATGGATATAACTTCCATGTAAAATTACAATGATTTAAATGAATTTTTACATACATCTTCAATGTAAAATCCTTTGTATTCGCTGAACTGCAATAATGTCCCGTATGAGCACATCTCCTATCGGTGAGTGTGCTTTCATCGTAAAAACATTGCTATATAAGTAAACTACATGTAGCTTAACGGTTAATTGCACAAGGAATTGTTGCAGATAGTCCTCAGACACCTCATCAAGTTTCAATCGGTAATTCATTAATAGCTGCCTATACGCAAGTACGCAACTGCGTACACATCATGAGTGAGAGAGAGAGGCGTTAAAATATTTGTAACTCAAAAATAACTGCATTATATATTCAATCAGCATCATAATGTTCATTCAATCAAATTTAAAGTTCCTTTTGAATTTCAAATCGATTATCACTTCAATGTACATCATATATGTACACTTAGAAGACTGATTAGGATATTCTTTGCTATCAGTAGCATTTACCATGTATACCAGTCGAAAACAACAACAAAAAACGAATGTAAAGTCAGTTCAGGTACACACGGTGAGTTGGCATAACAAAACTTTTTAAAATAATTTTGTATATTGGGGGAGGGGTAGAAATTGACAAAATTAGATGATTCTATTGGTAAAACCCAAGACCCCCTTGGCCCTCACCATAGCAATCCCAGACACCTTGTCATACTTTACATACACCTCATTTTCTTTCTGGCTACGCGCCTGGTCATTGTTAGTTATAGGGAACTCCTCCATACTGTAAGTTTTAGTGTATGCCGAATATATTAATGGAAGTACCAAACCCGCGGATGCGTAGTCAGGGCTCAGTTTACCCCAAGACTGAGCAGAGATATAACAGTCTAGGTGTTGTGGGTTCGGCTAAAATCAAAAGTAAAATTAATTGGAATTGAGAGAACTATCATGTAGTTTTAATCAATTGCCGGGATGAAAAATTATCGCACAAAATCGACTTATTGATAATGGTAGGGGTGTGTTTGGAATGAAGGGTGTGCTTTACTGTAGATCGTATGTGTTGTAAAAAAAATTGCAATGACCTATAAAAGCAATAGGACCTTATATAATTTTTGTCGATTTTTATTAGCTTTTAAATAAACTTTCAAATATTGGTGGCCATTTGCTTAAAACACATATAGTTTAAAATTAGTAAGAGGACCAAAAGTTAGTATTGACGTCTATAGGAAATCAATTGGTACTCTATTCCCATAAAGTGTGGTCTAACAATGGAGGCGGATTATGCGTGGATCCGATTCACAGAACTCTGGGTATATATCAGCGCAACACAGGTCCACTGCGCTACTCTACTCAATCACATCACTGTTGAAATGTTCTATTTTTGTTAGCATTATAGGGATCACGGTGGGTGTGACCGGTCAACAGGAGATGCTTACTCCTCCTAAGCACCTGATCCCACCTCTGGTGTGTCCAGGGGTTCGTGCTTGCCCAACTATCTACATGTATTTTGTATATTTTATGGGAGTTATATGAGATCGATCACTGTTCGTTATCTTCACCTTTCATCAGTGACAGCATGCACCTTTCACACAAGGTGTTCTAAAATGGACTCCCGCCTGCAGATGTATACTCCTTGACATTCAAAATGGATGACACCTCTCGAATTTCCTCAGAGTTGATGAAATATTATTTAACGTCCCTGTCGAAAAATTTTCACTCATATGGAGTTGAACATTCCTCCATTACCTGTTACAATGTATAATTGCACCCATACACTGTAACACCAAATATTGTTATCCTATGAAACTTCACTGTCTACGATATCAGTTGTCTTTTCATTCTGGATAAGAACGGACACTGTATCTGGACCACATGTTAATCATATGAAAGATCCAATGTCCTCTCCAGTACTTTATACATAGTCACCTTCTCATTAAAGTGTGGTGTTAACAGGATTTGATGACGATATAGCGTATAATACATGTCTTGCACACAGGATGTGATGACGATATAGCGTATAATACATGTCTTGCACACAGGATGTGATGACGATATAGCGTATAATACATGTCTTGCACACAAGATGTGATGACGGTATAGCGTATAATAGCGTGAAAGGCGAAGATAACGAACAGTGATCAATCTCATAACTCCTATAAGCAATACAAAATAGATAGTTGGGCAAACACGGACCCCCGGATACACCAGAGGTGGGATCAGGCGCCTAGGAGGAGTAAGCATTCCCTGTCGACCGGTCACACCCGCCGTGAGCCCTATATCCTGATCAGGTAAACGGAGTTATCCGTAGTCAAAATCAGTGTGCAAAGAATGGTCTAACAATCGGTATGAAACACGTCAGACAGCATTTGACCCAATGATAGGTTGTACAGTGTATTGACGAACTAGATTGTTATAACGACCATAGAATTTGCGAAATGCTGACTTCAATCGAGCGTATAATACATGTCTTGCACACATATCCTATCCAGGGAGCTCTTCATATTGAAAGTCAGTTTAGTGTATGTGATGTTCAATATAGCATGGTCTGATAATGATAATGCTAGCGCAGGAAGGCATACACACACACACACACACACATGAAATCTTTTCCTGGGGAAGAATGTGACGTTATATGGTGGTTGCATGGTCACCACATGCAATTTTCCCAATAAATTCTCAAGATTAACATAATTTAGTATTTTAGAACTGGAAGTACACTGTACATAAAAATAAACAAACATATTTATTTTCTGACAAAGTTGGGGAGTTCGGACCCCCATCCCTATATAAGCGCGCCTATCAATGAAATAAAAATCGTTTGTTGGAAATAAACCCCACAACAAACTTTGTAGTGCAATGAAGATTGTACAATAGCATAAAGAAATTTTCAGAGATATCCTTAAATTTTTGTGTAATAATCCCCATGTAGCATTGAGGTATTCTTCATAAAGCAAATAAGATCAATATCACATTGTACAGAACCTTAATCTTAAACCCATTGATTAGTTACTTCTGCACTCCCATCTTGTAAATAACTATAGATTTCAATTTGCTATATGTCAGACTATCATTATCGGTAACGATACATTGAGATCTATTTAAAAGTCTTTGATTAATCAAGATGACAATAATCATTTGCTGTCAAGCGCACATTTACATGTACATCCTTTCATAATCCTTTGTCACCGTAAGTATAGTATCCTGGTTGAGTTTTCTCTGTCATCGTCACGTGGGGATCCGGATTAGAAGACTTCCTCAGTACCCCTTGCTTGTCGTAAAAGGCGACTAAATGGGGCGGTCCTTCTGATGAGACCGCAAAATCCGAGGCCCCGTGTTACAGCAGGTGTGTCACGATAAAGATCCCTCCCTGCTAAAAGGCCGTAAGCACCGAACATAGTCCTAAATTTTGCAGCCCTTCACCAGCAATGGTGACGTCTCCATATGAGAGAAAAATATCGAGCGGGACTTTTAACAATATACAATTAATCAAAGATTTTCAGGGGAGGCCACTCTTTCGTGTCCAGAACTTCCTACAATGCCAAGAACTCCCATATGTTCTGGAAATATTTATATTGGGGGCCCCTGTACTAAGGTTTTACCTCTGGTATGCCCAGGGGTCCGTGCTTGCTACTCTTAATTTTGTATTCTCTATAGGATTTATAAGATTTATCACTGTTCGTTATTTTCACCCTTTTGCCATAATTTTAATAGAACAGTTTTTTTTAATATCTACTCATACTCAGCTAATACACGTGGTACGTAAGACCTATTTGTCATACACAATAATGCCCAACTTCCTTTTGTTTATGATCTAT
This sequence comes from Ostrea edulis, assembly GCF_947568905.1. Taxonomy (NCBI): domain Eukaryota; kingdom Metazoa; phylum Mollusca; class Bivalvia; order Ostreida; family Ostreidae; genus Ostrea; species Ostrea edulis. Next base: position 83,768,406 of record NC_079164.1, on the reverse strand, counting down.
GAAATTTTCAACATAGGTAGATGTATTTCCTCCTGTTCGGCACTTCTTCAGTTAATTAAAATTTTGTCAACACTATATTGCTATTGAAAGTTTATTTGATACCGACCCAATCAATATCGCTGTGCATATTTATATTACCGGAAGTTTTCCTTGCCGCTTTCTATACATCCTGATGAGGGTACTGCTTGATTACTACCATATTTTCCCGCCACTGAGAGTCAGCAGTCCCTCACATTTACATGTCTCTGTTTAAAGACAACATCAAGAACATTTATCTCTAAACCAGTATTTTAATCTCGCCGTTTATATGCCGGTTTGGGTTCTGGTAAAAATGAGCCTCAAACGATCTAGAACATGTACCTATATTTCGAGGGAATTAAGAGAAAACATTGATACTGACGAAGGATGAATATTCCTGTAACAAATTTATGGATATACAATGTAGCAGTCTTCATCAAAACTCACTAGACCGACTCCTACAGACCACTGGCTTGTAGAAAATATATCAGCACTAGTCTGTCGTGCAAGTGAAGAACGTAGGTCCGCCCATGGGAGTATAACCTGCCTTAACATACCCGCGTACAGGCCTACTCATGTCCAATCAACATGGCACACTGTGCTGCACAGGAGATCGTAAGACTAGATTGAAATGTGACTACGGATAGGAAGGAACGGTCGTTAGGATTATGAGAGGTTGTATTGTTCTTGACATCGAAAATCTTTAAAGCTTCACACCATTACTATATGATATACGAATATAAATAAAAAATATAGACTTTTTATAACGTATTCCTGAATATGGAAAGTATCGAAGTAGCGATCTCGTGGGAATCTGGGGTTAGAATAGATCCTCAGTATCCCTTGCTTGCCGCAAGAAGCGACTAAATGGGGCGCGGTCCTTCAGATGAGACCGCAAAAACCGAGGCCCCGTGACACAGCAGGCATGGCAGGATAAAGAACCATCCCTGCTCAAAGGCCGAGCATAGGCCTAAATTTTGCAGCCCTTCACTGGCAATGGTGACGTCTTCATATGAGTGAAATATTCTCCAAAGGGACATTAAACAATTTACAATCAATCTAAGTAACGCATATACATGTATACGAAAACTGAAAACAATATATGATGTTCATGAATTAACCACAAAAAAGAAGAATCAGCTAGCCTGGAGGGACTATAACTAAACATAAAGTAAGCATAGTTTTGAAAGATGACAAATGGTTTTACTTGTGAATTTGTAATTTCTTCTGGAAAGATATTTGCCTCTTCGTGACAAAATCTATTAATTTTACGAATTAGGTATGAATATATTTGCTTAGGATGGAAAGCCTCAACATGTTTGGTTTTTTTAAAGCTGGCGTCCAATAAGTCCCGATTCTCGTGAATGTTGTCAATAAGATAACACTAGTATGTATCGCTGAACGGATAGAAATGTTATTAAATTAATTGATTGATAATGATCTCACCGTAACGTGGAGAAATAAAATCCCGTCTGTTCTGAACGAGCGTTGCATGATGATTTTTTTAAATTTAATATTGCTCCATTTAACACTTGATAATTTCAGTATGTAGACGTTGGTTTTTTTTCTCTCTCTCAGCCTTCATAGTTGAGTATTAGTACGAGTTTGCATTTTTATTCTGTTTATTTAGCTTTCATTTCTATGCAAATATTCTATTGTCCTGAAGAAGGGAGAGGTCGTCCCGAAAATTTGACAGTTTCATATTGTTAGTGTTGTTGATGGCCATTTTAGTGCTTTGTATATCCTTATTTATTTGACCTCATATCTATTTTCAGGTCCGAAACTTTGGATGTTGAGTGTTGGGTTTTACATGTAGTGATGATCTCACCTCTGGTGTATCCCTGTTTGCCAAACTCCCTTACAGGAGTTATGGTATTGATCCCTGTTAGTTATCTTCACCTTTTCATATATTATACAACCTTAAAAGCCCTACATCCTCAGGGTATGGTTGGTCTTTAATGGTCTCTCACAGCATAGGTTCAATACGTTATTACCGAGATGTTAGCTCTTTCGTGTTGGAGGTACGTTCAGCATTCTATTGTAAAGTTGGATTGGTAATGGTGTATTTGTATTTTCAGAGACGTGTTATAGACGGATATTTAAATGACAATTAAATTCATAAAAGTGTTGGTTTTGTTTTCATCGGCAGGTGGCATAAATTAAACTAACCATATCAAAAAGAAATTGTTTGACTTTACAATTGAATTTAAAGACATACATGTAGGACACCTCATTTTAAAAAATAAAATTTTGTAAAAACAATTTGTAAATGTTTTGATATTGCTAAATACCCATATTTGCCACAAAGTTTGAAAACAAAAGACTGGACCATTTTAAACCGGTTTCAACATTTTATTGTTAAGACATTGAAAACTTCTACAAATCAACAAGGTCAACTATGTGTGAAAGCATATTTGGTATACAGCCAATACAATCGGAAATAGATGAAAGAAAATTTTATTATTTAAGAAAACTATGCAACACGGAAACTAATCTCCTCCCGAAACAAGTCTTTACCACACGTCTGTTCAAGTACCTTAATGACAACCAAAGGACAAAATTTGGATTCGTCTGTGACATCGGTTGTATTATTCGATTGATTGGTTGTATATTTTAACGTCCCGCCCGAGAATATTTACTCATACGAAAATATTCCTTAAAGGAATATAAAACATATACGAAAATATTCCTTAGAGGAATATAAAACATATATCAATAATATTAGTTTGGAAGAATATTATTAAAGAACCTGCCAATTGCTATTACAATACAGCATGGAAAGATATAATCAACACTACTTCCGATTTTACGGATTTCAAGTTTCTTCAGTCAGCTGTACATTTGGCACCGCTTTGGACACATCCACTATCATCTACAGAAATGAAATTAGTTGGCTTCATCGCTAATTTTTTAACTCTTGTACCAAAACAAGATATCGAGCAGAGCGTTATTTGTTCCAAACTGTTTATAAAATATGTTCCTACACATCTTGTCTTGTTACTTCTAATGATCGATATATATTTTCAACTTTTAGTTGAATATGAAGCAAATACGATTTTTACATATCTGTTTTAAGGGGTACCCATGACCACGTGTCTTATCCAAAAGAGTTCATTCGTTTGTTATGGCCAATGTTTCTGATAAACAAGTCATGTAAAGTACATGTAAACACTCTACATTGTTAAAGTATACATGTATGTATATTGTACAAACATCATAACTTTATACACATTCATTATTGTATCAATGTAAATATACTGTATTAATTGCTTTGTTTCAATAATCTCCAAAAGAAGGAAATAAAGAATGAATTAAAATGGAAAAACATTATCCCAACATTGAAATTCTTCAGAACGTCTTTTTATTGGTGCATTTCGTGTATTAATGATCGATTTACATTGTTGCTTGATCAAATGACAGAAAACCCCACGTAAACACAGCAAAATCTTACTTCATTTGATGCATTCAAAATCTTGAGTATCCTATGATCTTAAAGATGTAATAATTATTTATTACCTCATCGACATGATCGATTGAAAGAATTTCAAGTTTTGTATGAGTTATTCTATTCTCCAATACTCATATTTGTGTTTCCTTGCAGTTCAGGTGGTTGCATTTTGTTTAGTAAAACTGTCTCATTTATAAAACTAATAAACATATAACGAGTCCTGTCAGTCTTAAATAGGAATATATTTCATTAAAATTACATAATTAAACAATTCTTTGCATACCACCCTTGATCGACCAGAAACACTTTGAATTTTAGACATCATGATTAAGTTTCGAAAATAACTGCCTATTTACGCTACAACCGTACCTTGTTCTTTACTTTAATATAATCGCTCAGTAAATCTTTCGTGTATTACCTTTAATGATGAAAAGTTCATTCGGCATTGATGCATGTATTTTCGTATCTCTTTTTGAATTATTTCTCCGTATTTTCTAATATTTTTAAAAGCATTGCATATAAAAGTATGAAAGTGCAGAGCACTTAAATTTCAAGTATACGAACTTCTAATGAAATAATAGCAGTACACGATTTCTTGTCTGCAAGTTATTGTAGATAAATAGTCATTGTGAACTGTAAACCAAATCCCACAACAGAGTCCATTATGTCTATAAAAGCCGTAAAAGATATTCAATATTGACCAATGCAGTTTTACGTTAAAAGGGAGTAATGTCTACATCGGACATAATCTGAAGTTGCTGTAAAAAATGGGGAAATAATTGATTATATATAATCTGATGCTGTTTGCGTTCAACAATCTAGAATCCAAATAAACTGCAAGACACCCATTGTCCACGATGCTAACCCAAGTCACCTGCTGATGCATGTACATACACGTTGATAATGATGGTTCTAACCACCCCTTACTATTGCCCTAGCTTGGCTTCAGGAGCATGATGTTAAATAACTGAATGTACACTACATGAGGATGCTTCCAGCTAACTGTGGTTCTTGAGAATATAAAAAACACCAAATTTTAAACGTATATATAATATATGCTTACTCCTCCTAGGAACCTGATCCCACCTCTGGTATGTCCAGGGGTCCGTGTTTGCTCAACTATCTATTTTGCATTGCTTATGGGATTTATGAAATTGATCACTGTTCGTTATCTTCACTTTTCATATATATACATTCTGTACAATTTACAAACTTGACGTTACACTACATGCACTACATACACGAGGCTAAGTGAAATATTACATTGGTGATTTTTTGAGAACAAGATATTGTTTTCTTATACTTATGTAAACTTCAATCTGGTCCGTCCCTGTCCCCTGACGTCATAATCTGGACACATTATATCTACACTGGACACATTATATCTACACTGGACACATTATATATACACTGGACACATTATATCTACACTACGGTAATATAGTAGACAAGTTGATCAATTGTAGCTTTGTTGTTATGGAGATTTTTAAATTACATTGTAAAACTTTAAATCCCCAGTGATCATATGAGGTTGTAAATAACTAGAAGTTTTAATATATAAACATTTTTTTCCAAATTTTAGCTATTTTAGATGTTGCTATTGAGATTTATTTTAAACTAAAACATTTCACCATGCTTTCATTCTTTGTCAATTATCTCCCCTTGGAAAGAATGGCTCTTCATTGTCAAACGTGAATTCCATTTATGCAAGTATTCTTTGTTCCAAGTAGAAGTGGTTCTGGAGAAGAAGTTGAAAATGGCAGCGTCGAAACATTTTTTATGAATACCTCTGTTTAAAAGGGGAACGGTTGCCACATCATTTGCTTACAGAGAGAACAGTGCAGGATTGACTGAAGTCATTTGGTTATCGTGCAAGAAGACCCATAAAGAGACATTTACTTACGCCCAACGACAACGCAGCACTTACACAATGACTTCAAGGTCGCCAACGTTGGAACCTAACTCCCTAGAGGGAAGTCCATTGGTCGGACGAGAGTAGCTTTTTGCTACAAATAACATATCGCAGACTGACGAATGCATATATGGCGGTAACCTAGAACTGCATGCAAGGTGAAGATAACGAACAGTGATCAATCTCATAACTCCTACAAGCAATGCAAAATAGATAGTTGGGCAAACACGGACCCCTGGACACACCAGAGGTGGGATCAGGTGCCTAGGAGGAGTAAGCATCCCCTGTTGACCGGTCACACCCGCCGTGAGCCCCATATCCTGATCAGGTAAACGGAGTTATCCGCAGTCAAATCAGTGTGCCAAGAACGGCTTAACAATCGGTATGAAACACGTCAGACAGCATTTGACCCAATGCGAGGTTGTATTGACGAACTAGATCGTTATAACGACCATATAATTTGCGAAATGCTGACTTCAATCGAGACTGTTCAAATCCCTGTACCATCAACTTGTTTGTCAGTAGCTTACCTCGATTTAAAAACTGACTATACCCAGAACAAACTCTTGCATATCGAATCAGTTGAGATATATAAACACCATATGCAGGTGATAATGGAATATTGTTACATAAATGTGGGAAGTTGACGATGGAGACGCTGAAATCATCCCGTTTGTCATACAGTTGAGTTTGCTGTTAATGTCTACTTTCAATAAAATATCTAAGTATGAAGCAGAAGTGGACGACTCTGTGGTGTCCCTTATTTCGAGCTCACAGGGATATATCAAATCGACATATGAATGAAAGCTATCATTGTTAATAGACAAAACGTCATCGATATATTTAAAAGTCGAATTGAAGGTGTGACCGGTCATATATTGAACGAAATATTGTAGAGAAGATTCCGTTTGATGGTAAATCAGTTAGGCTGTAGGGATGTATCCTACGACTATAAGCTGGATCTTAAGGACCACCTTATTGACCAAAATTACCATTGCGATATTTTTGCTGCAATTTTTGTACCACATTTTGACAATCACACTCTTTGACCAAGACCAGTATTCACGGATGACATTGCCAGATCACATCGTGCTCGTGCAGTACATTTTGTGTTGAGAGTCAGAGTTGCGACACTATCATGGCCTCCTCAAAATCCACAATTAAACCCTATTGAGCACATTTGAGACATCATTGGTCGCCGAGTTCATCAAAGGACACCGTCAAGTCAAACATAAATGTCTTGGCACGGGTACATGTACTGCATCAAGAGTGACAAGCTCTACCACAACATCATATTCAACGATTGATCAGAGAGTTAAGAAAACGCCTAGAGTCCATCATTCGTGTGAAAAGAATTTACACTATGCTGAAAAAAGCCTGTTTAATTTGTTAAATGTTAACCTTATTTAACTTTATTTCATTCATAATAGTCATTTGAATCAATAGATGAAGGCATAGTTATTTAGCGTAAATTTTCCTCAAAATATCACGCATTCTTATATTTGAACAAGAATGACAATGAATATTTTTCCTGGTGCTATTTTTTCGTTTTTAGAGATCAATTAATGATATTAAAAATAACGTCAATCATAAGAACTATTATTTTTATCTTTTAGTGTAAAATTATTCATCATACATAGGCTAAGAGAAAAACGCTGGTGTTGTGATATATTTTTCCATGAGTATAAATTAAACATTTAGATGAAAGGAATAATAGGGTAGGCTGATTGTAACAGAGGATATCTGAATCTAAACAATGGAAGCATTCCTACGTCATCCTTCTGCCGATTGTACAAATAATACCATGTCTTACCTGTTTATGTATCCTCTACAACAGAAACAACCCAAACCTGTCTTCGCTGTTTATGTACTCTCTACAACAGAAATAACACAGACCTGCCTTCTCTGTTTATTCATTGTCTACACCAGAAACAACCCAAACCTGTCTTCTCTGTTTATTCTCTACAACAGAACAACCCAGACCTGCCTTCTCTGTTTATATATTCTCTACAACAAAAACAACCCAGACCTGTCTTCTCTGTTTATTCTCTACAACAGAACAACCCAAACATGTCTTCTCTGTTTATATATTCTCTACAACAGAAACAACCCAGACCTGCCTTCTCTGTTTATGTATTCTCTACAACAGAACAACCCAGACCTGTCTTCTCTGTTTATGTACTCTCTACAACAGAAACAACCCAGGCATATCTTCCCTATATGTTTAACAATATTATCAAATTTGCTAAACCCGGGCAGCATATTCGATCACGTTATGCACTCGACAGAATCCATCAAACACGATTTGATGGACCTTGACGCCGCCATATATTCACTCTGCAGAGATTGGTACCCTCGACGCCCTCCATGCATTCACTCTACTGAAGCCAGCAATCACGGTGTCGTTGACCTTGACCCTGGCATGCTTTCACTCTACTGAAGCCAGCAATCACGGTGTGATGGACCTTGACCTCACCATGCATTCACACTGCAGAAACCAGCAAACACGAGGAAAGATGAAGATAACGAACAGCGATCAATCTCATAACTCCTATAAGCAATACAACAAAACAGAGAGCTGGGCAAACACGACACACCAGAGGTTGGATCATACACCCGCCGTGAGCCCTATATCTTGATCAGGTAAACGGAGTTATCCGTAGTCAAAACAGTGTGCCAAGAACGGCCTAACAATCGGCATGAAAGACGCCAGACAGCATTTGACTCAATGATGTATTGGTAAACTAGATCGTGATAACGACTACAGAATTTGCGAAATGCTGACTTTAAAGCAGACTGGTGTGATAGACCTCGACGCCCGCTATGCATTCATTTTACATTAGACACCAATAAAATCATCTATTTTAGTCATTGTATAAATAGATCGCCATGAATTCTTTATAATTCATATTGCTTATTCGTATTTAAGAATTGAAAATGCAGGGAAAGCTGACTTATTGACAGAAGAGTCATTATTCATATTGTAATAGCGATAGCATCTGAAGGTCGACATTGTTTACATAGTCAGCAGAGTTTTCTGTTTACACTTGTCTCTATTCGAGCCATTGATTGATATCCATGTAACAGATTCTACTCTATTTTGATGGTAATTGCCGATGACAAACATAGTTTTATTTTACATGTAACAGTCTTCTGACATCGGCTTTTAATGTCAGATCCAGATGTTCAACTGGCATAAACCATTTTATGGCCATACATGTTACATCCAGTATAATGAATTCTGATTTGATGGTGATTTCTTGCATAATTATTTGGACATTTAATTTGACAACAGTTGCACGGTTTCGTGTAAGTGCTATAAATATCCGCGGCAGGGGTGCTAGTTTTCCTTATGAGGTCTACAAAATTTGGCAAAATACCTATTTACGCCTCAGACAAGAACATGTGCATCTTGAAATGCAATATGATGCTGTTGGAAGCAGTATTGGAAGAGATGCGATATTCGCTAATGCTGATATTGAATATGCCGGTTCAGATAATCTTATGTCTGATACGGAAAGGGTAGCATATCCAGACCTTATTGAATTTCCAACCATGACAGGGTGAGTTCTATTTAACCACCGTTTCTATTTTAGTACACCGGTACCGTAGTCCTTTTTTAACCGGAGAATTGAAGATTTGTTAATTTCTTTAAACGATTTCTTTGTATCTTGATTTACATCTCATTTGAGAATCTTTCACTCTCATGGCGCTCGTTGCATGCAGTAACAGGGTAGTTTCTAAATCATTCCAACACCTAACGTGACACACAGGACATAAGCCTTTGGTCAATCGACTCTGGAAAAAAATCGTTGGACCAATTTCTACCATGTCAGGCGATCCTCGACGTCTGTTGATCTGCTGTTATTAATGTCAGTTTCACATATTCTATTAAATTTCAGACTGCTCAAGTCTTTGTTACAGTTGTTAGAAGTTACAATAACTTCTTGTGGGTGCAAGTTGCTTTGTATACCGATCACGTCGTACTCTGGTCACTTCGTATCATAGTTTCAGAAGTCCCTCTGTACCTAGTAACGCAGGGTACGAAGTGACTCTTAATGAGATATGCTTTCCCATGGGTGTAGGGTACGAAATAGCCGGAGATAATGTACGGAGTGACTCCTATATCTTGAAATACGACGGATACAACGGAAATAATCACGAAAGGTATGTTTTCCAGTATTCTTAAAGACTTAGTCTTTAAAAAAAAGAGGAGTTACCAATCAAATACTTAAAACTTGTCCATAATGAAAAAACATAGAATATTTCTGTCGATAAACTTAAACAATTTTTGTTTGATTTTCAGAATGATACACGCATTTTCGACGTGTGGGAGCGTACTCTGTTGGAAAAGTGCCAATGTCCACTCTGTTGCCACGCCTAGGACGCGTTTACGCCCCGCCTAGGACGCGTTTACGCCCCGCCTAGGACGCGTTCACGCCCCGCCTAGGATGCGTTTACGCCCCAGTTTGAGCCTCAAGCATTTCCATATTACGTTTGTGTGCAATCACGTGGCTATTGTTTTATTTTAACACTATTTGTTTTGTAGGACATGCAGATGCTTTGTCCCTGTAGACATACATGCATTTAGTACTTGGTGTTTTAAGTAAATATGCTGAAAGAAAATCAACACTTTACTTTTTATTTTTCTACGAGGTTAAAAGGGGTCCATGGACCACAGCACTCACCAGAGTCACCTCGGTCTTGCTGTTTTTCGGGCAATTTTAAAAATATTTTTACTCTTTTTTATTCCCCCCGAAAATTTTTGATCTTATATTATGACCCCACCCTAGACCCACGGGGTCATGATTTAACCCAACTTGATTCCACGAAACATAGAGGTGTTTTAATATAAATATTACAAAAGTGGCCATGCTGTTCTGAACAAGATTTATCTCTACATTCATGTAATGCCTTGGTTAGTTGGTTGGTGTATGTTGTTTAACGTCCCACGCGAGAATCTTTTACTCATATGGAGACGTCACCATTGTTAGTGAAGGACTTCAAAATTTGCCTATGCTTGGCGCTTATTGCCTTTGAGCAGGGATATTTGTGGCATGGGGCCTCGGTTTTTGCGGTCTCATTCTAAAGACCACCCCATTTACGACAAGCAAGGAATACTGAGGACCTATTCTAACCCGGATCCCCACGGGACCATGTAATAAGTAAAATTTGATCCCTGATTTATCAGCTCCACCATAAATTCAGAGTCTATAATTTGAAGGACAAAATTAACACGACTAAGAAATGTTTCCATACCACTATGATTTTTGTGCAGCCCTGCTATTCTTGTGAAGACTTTCCCAAAAATTTCCTACATATTCCAATGTTAAACTTAGAATTCCTACTTTATATGACAAATATTGGCCAGGATCCAGTTGCACAAAAGTTAGTTACGTTTAACTGACAGTTTTAACGCTATATAAATGTAAGAGTTAATGGCAATTTTGCAGTCAGTTAAAGTTAACAGATTTTTGTGCAACTGATTCCTGCTGCTCTTGAGAAGATTTTTTTTAGAAATATATATACCCATTTCAATTTTATATCCTTAATGTGGCCCCATCCTACCTCCTGGAACCATGATTCAAACAAACCTGAATATGTATTACCTGAGGATGCTTGCATATTGATTATGCTATTCCTGACCCTATTGCTCTTAATAATAAGATTTTAAAAATATATTTTAACGTGAAACTTTGATCTCCTATTGAGACCCCATCTTACCCTCACCCCTCCTCAGAAAATAAGATTTTCTCCTATATATTCTTAAGTTAAACTTTGATCCCCTGTTTTGGTCCCCAACCTACCCTCCTAGGCCATGATTTGAATAAACTGGATTCACTACCTGAGAATGTTTCCATTTTAATACGACTAATTATGGCCTTTTTTAAGTTTCCCCCCTATAATACCATTTAAAAAATTTATTCCTTATTGCGGCCCCATTCTACCATATGGGGCCATGATTTGAAGAAACTCCAATCTTGCTTATTGATATGACTAATCATGATCTTGGTGTTCTACAAGTATATTCTAAATACTCATATGTAAAACTTTGATCCCCTATTGTGGGACCCATCCTATTCCCTGAAACCATTATTGGAGTGGTTCTTGGGAATAGTTTTTAATGATCACACCATATTTTACCCTTTTATTCATTATATTTCCTTGGAACCCTAATGGCAATCGCCCTTCATTTGAAGATTTTTAATTCCCTTTACCCAAGATTGCCCAAAGTTTGATTGAAATTGGTCCAGTGGTTCTAAAGAAGTCGATGTGTAATGATTACAGAAGAACAGTAGACAACGTATGATCAGCTCTTATAACTCAGGAGAACTGAAAAGTGTATTCCTAGAGTAGTAAAAACGAAAATAAATTTTCTTATAACCACTGTGTGGTGTTTAAAAGCTGAAAACTGACTGCATAACCAACATCAAGATATAGAAAATCACTTCGTATCCTTCTCGTGACCACTTTGTACGTACACCCAGGGTAAAACATTCTAGGAATCAATTTGTACCCTGTTAACTGGGTACAATGCGATTTCCGAAAGTAGGATACGAAGTGGCATTCTTGATACGAAGTGGTAATGTAGGTACGAAGTGGTCAGGGTACGACATCACTGGAAACTAGAAAATTATATTCTAGTTACATTCATTGTTATACTTCCTTTTTTTGGAAACTGAATCTTGATTTACATTAATAGATACAATGTTTTTTACACAGATATGGACTGCGTTTCTGACTTCACAGTATTGACTTTTAACTTTGTGAATTACCCATCCCACTACCATCAACTTTTGATATCCATGTTCCAAATTTCTTATGGCAAAATTCTACCATCTCTCATATATATCAAATCACCTTTGAACATTGTGTCATTTTTACTCTGACCTTTGGCCCCGCAATAAATATCATTAATGCAGTCTGTATTATAATCTAGAGAATGTAACATTATGGAAGAAACACATTAACAAATTCCACAACTTTAGCTTGTGTCTTACCTGTTTTTCAGACGACATGTAACACAATAAACTCGACAACTAACTCTCTAGTGTACTTGTGACATTGTTTTTGTTTGTTTTTGTTTTACGTCGGGAATTTTTCGCGTATCGAGATGTCGCCAGCTGTAGGTGGAGTGTCGTAAATATAGACCTACAGGTATGCATGACACTCAGAGACTGCAACGCCTTCCGAGACACGGGACCTCGGGTTTTTAAAGATCTGCAACTTTCACTTCTGAATGCTGAACGTTTGGTGAAGATGCAATCACGGATTTAAATGTCTTAGGATAGGAAGTATTCTCTGTAGCTAATTGCGTTTGACTGTTTCATCGATCAGTTATACTAATTACAAAGATGTGTAGTCGTGGTGCGCCTCGTCTGCACCAATATTTTTTTTATATCTAATTTGATGTTGTTTTTTGTAAACACCACTTAGTTAACATAGTAACGCAAGATGTTCCGGATGCATATAATGGTGCAGATCATGTCACGTGGTCATTGATGGCCTGGTGCTGTCGTGACTCTCAGAGATACTCCCACTAACATTATATTGCATAGAGGAAGTGTTTGAATTGTTGCATACATGAATTGAATGATCGATATCTTTAATTCAAATGAATTGAAGAACAATTTTAGAATAATTACGTGCATTAGTTATGTTATATTTATTGATATCATATACAGTAAATAAAACTTGATTATCAGGAAGTAACTTGGAGCTCCAAATTATATGTTCTTTATGTAACATAAATGATCTATCTCCATATTGAAAATTAGATAATGATTTTACGAATGCAATTGTAATCCGTTTTACCGAATAGTTTACCAAAGACAAAATCAACGGTCGTTTATGATTTCAAAATTTGTAACTCAGTATTCCGAATGTGTTTATAGTGGTAGTTTTAGTCCAGTGTGACAATTTAAGGGCAAACTTATGAATGCACATCATTTCTTCTCCTCAAACACAATAATTGAAAGCATAATGCACTATATGAATGACAAACAGAAAAACTACGATATTGTAAACAATGGTCTGATTTCTTGGACATTGTCAGGTAGTGTACAATCTAATTTTGGTAAGTTAAAAATGTTTTGACTTTAAAGTTATTAGGCGCAAACTTCCCAGGACAGTCCCGGATCATTCGATATCTGACATATTGGACAGTTTTTGACTTATTACTTACTTCCCAGATCTGTGTCATCACAAAACATGTTCAATCAAAATAACCAAAATGTGTTTATCCATGTGCTTGTGCATATCAGTAACTGTTAATAAATTATTACAAAAAGTCGTAACAGTGACTTCTATAATCACGGGAAAAATTAAGAACATCGAAAATATTAGATGAATATCGTATTTGAAAATTTATCGATGTGTCAGATTGTTCCTCTCGTGAGGAGTTGTCCTTCGTTGAATGAAATGTGTATATATAAATAATACAACTACAAATCTTCATAGAATGATAAATATGGGCTTATTCAAAAGTATTATATATAACTAACACTGAACACCTACACAATTTATGCTGATCATGTTGTAAACCAATCGCAACTTCTCGGCTTTCCGGAAAGACCCGAGAATGTGCGATTGGGTGTATAACTAAGCGTCTATGATGTAGCCTCATTCTGGGCGCTTTGTTCTGGCTGATTCAAGACTAAAATCAAGGATTGAAGAAATGAGCATGCATATATTTTTTATTCAATAATTATCAAAACTTATTTCTTCTGTAAGATCAAAATCAAAGCATCGATAAACAACGGATTTACTTCATATCGCATTATCATAAAAAGTTGTCATTAAAAAAAGAAAGAAAGCTGGCCTAGATCCGCCACTTTACTTTCAATTTTCTTATTTCAGTGTAGTTTATCGAAAACTAAAGTAAGTTTGTAATTAATTTTACGATATTTACTAATCAAGTAAGATTATATTATAGTTTACGGAATTCACCTCATATATAAAACAATATTAAAGGTACAAGCAGTAACTCTGGAGCAAGTGTTTCCGAGTTTATTGGCAAAATTTGTTAATTTATAAGTGTAGATTCTTTATTGCATTTTCTAGAAAATATTTAATCACTTCACCCAAATAGAATACCGGTTTGTGCTTAGTATACAATTACGGTAAACAGAATATATATTTTACATTGTGCGTTCATAACTGGAGAAGCATGCTTTATGAGATTGATCCAATAACACGTTACCTTCACCTTTCATGTGACATCCAAATAATGTATGGAATTATCAATTTGAAGCTTCATTACCATTATGAGGGACCAGAAACGAAGTGCCTCTAGAACTTACTTTCAGTGTATTGTGATATTCGTTCAGTGATGTATCATTGTATTAAATTTTCTCTCGTCATTCCACCTCACAGGGAAATCTGTAAATGTAATATTGGTTCTGCTCCAAACTAGTAAACCGATTAAGCCGGTGCTATTCGTGCATGATCTTTTAATCATTATAACATTATTCAAATAACAATGCCTCACACTGTTGCTAATGCGATATTTCGCATTAGATTGTTCCGATATCAAATTCTAATTTGGTCGTCTCTGCAAATGGTTTATGATTTGTTACAGGAGTAGAGTCTTGCAGAAATTGTCTCTATAAACATGACTTTCAAGTTCGATTGTTAATAACGTAAATTCAAACCAACAGTTCGACTTCTTTCTCCAAATTTTTATTTATTTTTAGATTTGTATAATAAAAGATATTCTATCTGTTTCAGGGCTATAGTCATGGGCTACAACTTGCCAAACTTTGGGTCCAACAAACTGAATTTTTCGATGGAGCAATTGGTCGGAATCTACAATGGTACCCACAGATATTGGAATGATACCACTTTTTCACAAAACAACCCTTATGGTACTTTACCTAACGCCAAGATTATTGTGATAGCCAGGGCCGATAAATCAGGGTCAACCTCGCTCTTCACTTCTGCACTTTCTTCTGTAGATCAAAACTGGAACAGTGTCTATGGCACATTTTCAAAAGGAATTGATTCTAATGGGGTACCGTACCACTGGAATTCTGACACAATCACTTATTATGGGATGCAGACTAGAGGTGTTGCTGGTCTGCTGTTGTCGTTTCAGAATTCCATTGGTTATCTATCAGTTGCTGATGTTCAAGATGGTGTAACTAATACAGCACTTCTTCAAAATGGAGCTGGTGAATACATGTCTCCAACATCCTTGGCTGTGCAAAACGCTATGGACTATTTTGCAATTCAGAATCCTACAGCACTAACATTTTCTTTAGCAAACAGTGGCAGCATGGGTTCTTATCCAATAGCAGGTTTCACACATTTTATAATTTATAAAACTCAAATGAAAAACTGTAACTCAGCCAAAGAACTTGTTCGTTATATAAACTGGTTCCTGACTGAAGATACCCCTCGTAGTGATTGCGAAGCATTGGGCTTTGCTCCTCTCAGTTCCGACATGGTTAATAGGATACAAAGAGAGGTGATCGAACAAGTTTACTGTGAGGGACGCAACATGTGGATTGAAGTGCTGGCGGATAAGGAAAATGAGGAGAAAGTGGTGGATGATTCCTGGCAAACTGCCGTGGCTATATCGGTCCCCATCAGTACAGTAGTGCTTGGGGTTCTGATCGGATACATTTTGTTTCAGAAAATCAAATACTGGAGGCTACTGAACAGGGATGATTGGCTCATTCCAATAGATGATATTGTTTTTTATTACGATAGCAGAAACAACTCTTCAAATCGATGTTCCTCGCTCTTCGCAAGGTCTGTTAGATCGTTACAATCGGCACAAACTACAATGGATAAGAAAGAATTAGATGCTATGATAGACAAAGTTCTACAGTGGCCTGGAAAGTGGAAAGGTTATGATATCGGGGTAAGGTTATTAGAAATTCAACAAATGCGGAACCTAACGAAACATATGAAACAGGAGATGCTGATAATTCGTGATAAAATAGCTCATCCAAATGTTGTCAAGTTTTTTGGACTCACAACCATAGAAAACGAAAAATACGTGATTGGTGAATACTGTCGGAAAGGATCTCTAGCAGATGTGCTGCAGGACAACAGGATAACAATGACACTGGAATTTAAACTGGCGTTAGCTTTGGATGTGTGCCAGGGTATGTGTTTCCTGCATAACCAACACCTCATTCATGGAAATCTAAAGGCATGTGTTTGTTTCGTGGATGCCAAATGGACGGTAAAAGTGGGTGATTGGGAGTTTTTAAAACTCTTAACTCTTAACAACGAAGAAAACGCTATGATTGCTGGAAACGTTTACAAAGGCAGCTTAACCAAACCGTCAATAACTTCTAGGGAATTTTGGGTAGCTCCTGAAGTACTAAGAGCACATTATAAATGCAAACTAACGCAAGAATGTGATGTATTCAGTTTTGCAATTCTTTTACAAGAAATTTACACACAAGAAGAACCTTACAGCGAATATCTTGGGACATCATCGACTAAGGAGATCCTGCATGCAATATGTTCCAGTAACCTGCGTCCAAAGATCCAACTGGATATTCCGGTATCCATTAGACAAATCATGGAAATTGCCTGGACGGATAATCCAGTTAGCCGGCCTTCGTTTAATCAAATACTTCAGCTTATGAAACGAAACAATCCTTTGAGAAAATCCGTAATGGATAGTGTTATTCAATCAATGGAGGACTACACCAAACATCTAGAAGACTGTGTGGAGGAGAAAACGATTGAATTAGAGTCGGCGAAGAAACAAATGAAGGTCATGATGTCTAGTATTATACCAGAAACCATAGCTAACTCTATTTCAAACGGCGAATCCATTGCTCACGACCAGGAAAAAACAATGGGAGTAATCTGTGTGGAGATTACCAATGGAAACGACTTTACTAATTTACATTCAAAAGACAAGGTCCGGAAAATAACGGATTTGTGTACTTACTTGGATTTACTTGGAAGCAAGTACTCGGCATTTAGATACAGCTCTTTTGGCACGTCTTTCATGATAGTGATTGGAGTGGGAGACGTAAACAACAACAACAAAGGACAAAATGTTGCATTAAAAACTGCGCATATGTGTTTAGACATTCTCACTCATGAGCATATAGATGACTCAAACTGTAAACCGGAGGACTTATGGATGGTGAAACTTTGTATTGGCGCACATGTCAGCAGAACTACAACTGGAATTGTTGAGACTGACACGCCACAGTTTCTCTTGTTTAGTGATTTACCTGACGTTGTACGAAGCCTTGCAAGATCATCACACGCCTCCAAAATTCATATTTCAATGGATCTGCGGAAAATGCTACTTTCATCAAACAATTTTTCGACTGAAAGATCAGGATTGCTCATTGTCAGAGTTCGTAATATCTGTTTTCCATTTCAAATATTTTATCAAAAATAATCTTATAAAAAAAGAAAGGTTATAGTAAAAAAAAATTTTTTTAATTTTGCAGTAACTTAAATATGTTAAAAGAATTATAACTCCTTCTTCTGCTTTAGATATATACTAATTCCTTCGTTTCTCTACAGTATGGAATGCATTCTATATACCGTCCTTCAAGAAACGTTCTGTCAATATATTTTATAGGGAGTGGAATACGAAACGTTTTGGCTTACCGGAAGAACCATGAAGTTTTCTAACAGCCCAATGAACAGCATATTGACAACTCGAAATACGAAGAGTCCAACAGAAACAAAAGAAAAGGGAGAGTCAGCTTACAGTCCATCCCCCAAAACCCTCGCAACGAATTATTTTGATAAAGGCGATGTTCACGAAACTTACCCTTTGCATCATGACACTACCACAAAGTCAGTACTTAATTGTCGACCACTACCAAAATGTGAGAAAAAGACTATTTTCTCCAACGAAGTTCGTCCAATAGAAACTGGTACCCCAAAAATGACCAACGTAAAGGTTAAAACCGTTCATCAGAGACGGCGAACAAAACAAAGAGCAGACATGCTACCGGAAGTAATGGAAGTAACCATAGATATAGACGACAATTTTGCAGAAGTTTAATGCCTGATCAAAGCTTTATTCTATTTAATTTGCTCGTTATCTTCACCTTTCAATTAAGTTATCACTATTTCCGTTCCTTTTTATGTTCTAGAATGGAATGTATTTCATGATCTACAACCTGCAAACTAGAAAGAATCAATCCAAATTAAAGTACAGTATTACAGAAATTGGATTTCTATAAATGCAAGGTGAAGATAACGAACAGTGATCAATCTCATAACTCCTACAAGCAATACAAAATAGATAGTTGGGAAAACACGGACCCCTGGACACACCAGAGGTGGGATCAGGTGCCTAGGAGGAGTAAACATCCCCTGTTGACCGGTGACACCCGCCGTGAGCCCCATATCCTGATCAGGTAAGCGGAGTTATCCGCAGTCAAAATCAGTGTGCCAAGAACGGCTTAACAATCGGTATGAAACACGTCAGACAGCATTTGACCCAATGCGAGGTTGTATTGACGAACTAGATCGTTAAAACGACCATAGAATTTGCGAAATGCTGACTTCAATCGAGACTGTTGAAATCCCTGTACCATCAACTTGTTTGTCAATAGCTTACCTCGATTTAAAAACTGACTATACCCAGAACAAGCTCTTGCATATCGAATCAGTTGAGATATATGAACACCATATGCAGGTGATAATGGAATATTGCTACATAAATGTGGGAAGTTGACGATGGAGAAGCTGAAATCATCCCGTTTGTCATACAGTTAAGTTGTTAGTTTGCCGTTAATGTCTACTTTCAATAAAATATCTAAGTATGAAGCAGAAGTTGACGACTCTGGTGTCCTTTATTTCGAGCTCACAGGGATATATCAAATCGACATATGAATGAAAAGCTATCATTGTTAATAGACAAAACGTCATCGATATATCTAAAAGTCGAATTGAAGGTCACAGCGAGAGATTTTTTCTTCTCGCGTAGAAGTTTTTGAATAAATTCTGCTTCATATGAATATAAAAACAGGTCAGCTAACAAAGGAGCACAACTCGTGCCCATGGGAATTCCAACAGACTGTTGGAAGACCTGATCACCAAAGACCACGAAAATATTGTCAATTAGGAACTCTAGCATATATTTTATTTCAACTTCAGAGTACTTGTGCGTGAAATCAGAGTGGTGTTTAACAAAGTAAGTTTTTGAATGACTGATCACTAGATATGAATATTTCCGTTTTCCGTTTTTGTTGAAGAAGCAACTGTCTATGATGTCAAAAAGTCTAGTCTTTAATTTATCGTGAGGAATGGTCGTGTATAGTGTTGAAAAGTCATAGGTTTTAATGTGAAAAATTTAAGAGATTTTTTTTCATTTATATAAAGTTATAATTCCAATTTGTATACGGCAGGATAATAATTAATTCAAATAATTTTCATTTTTAGGTCACCTGAGTAAACTCAGGTGACCTATTGCAATTTTTAACTTCTTCTTAATAACTACCGGTCCAATTCTTTTCAAATTTGGTATGAAGCATCAATGGGACACGGGGAACATAACTTGTAAATTGCAGGACTCCAGCACCCCTGGGGCCCTAGGGGCGGGGTATAAACTGCCCAAAATTGACCAATTTTCAAAAATATTCTTCTCAAGAACCACACACATGTAAGAAAAACTAAATGCATAGTGATATAGAGCAGGAAAGCCTCTACCAAAACTGTAAATTTCATGATCCCCGGGGTAAGGGTTCTGACCCCAGGGCGGGGCCAAACTTGTTTTATAGTGTTTATGTGTAAAACACTTAAATTACATCTTCTTCAATGCTATTGATACTAAATTGAAAGTAAATACCCGGTAGATATTCAGAAAGAACAGGTAGTCTTTTACCAAAATTGTAAATTTAATGATCCCAGGGGTAGGGGTTTTGGTATCAGGATGGGGCCAAAATGGTCAGTTATTAAATGTGTGAACAATAGACATTTTTAGCTTCTTCTTGATAACTATCATTCCAATTCTTTTCAAATTTGGTATGAAACATATTTGGAACAAAGGGAATATCAATTGTAAATTTCAGGATTCCTGCACCCCTGGGGGCTTAGGGGCGGGGTAAAAACTGCCTTTAAATGACAAATTTTCAAAAATCTTCTTCTCAAGAACCACACACATGTAAGAAAAACTAAATGCATAGTGATGTAGAGCAGGAAGGCCTCTACCAAAATTGTAAATTTCATGATCCCCGGGGTAGGGGTTCTGACCCCAGGGCGGGGTCAAACCTGTTATATAGTGTTTATGTGTAAAACACTTAAATAGCATTTTCTTTAGTGCTTTTGATACTGAGTTGAAACTAAATGGATAGAGCAGATAGTCTTTTACCAAAATTGTAAATTTGAGTTTCCCCAGAGTAAGAGTTTTGACCCCAGGGTGGGGCCAAACTTAGTATATAGTATTTATGTGTAAGTTTGCTGATACTGTATAAAATGCATACTTGGGAATAGCAGAAAAGGATGTACAAAATATGCTGAATTTCACAACCCAGGGTTATGACTATAGGATGACTCCAAATTAGTCATATATTTTAATGTTTTAATGTTAGTGCACCTATCATTTAAAGCCTTTCATCAGCGTATGCACTTTTGAGGGCAGTGAAGTTTTAAGAACACATCTTCTTTATACTGTTGCTGATCATGAACATTAGAATTTAGCTTAGATATTCAGAACAGGAAATTTTTTCTAGATTTCATATCCCATGGAAGTAGCGATACTTTTTCACTAGTATGCAGGTGGCCGATAAGGCCTGTGGGCCTCTTGTTTTTGTTATTATTATTTTCAATCCGTAATTCATTATTTTCGTTTTCATTATTTTATCTGTTAAGGATTAGAAGCTCATGTTTTGGAACACTTCTAGTTTACCGGTCCCCAAAATATGGGCTAAAATAAGTGGTGCCACCGAAAGCGGTTTAGCATATATATATATATATATATATATATATATATATATATATAAAATGATCGCGTGAGTGATAGGTAAAATCGTTAAAACGGCAAATCATAATAATAATAATAAAGCCTTTATTTATCCAGGATTACATATTTAGCTTTAACGCTAGTTTTCAATATGGTCCTGCATATAACATACATACAGACAGATATTAGTAAAATAAACACAGATTAAGTAGAATACATATAAACTTAAGAAATAATTATGAATGTAAGATAAATAGGAACAAAATCATCGCAAAATTAAGCCCAAAATTGAATTCCTTGTGTAAAATGAAGTTTAAAAACTGGTTTTTAAACAGTTTTATAAATTCAAAATGAAAACAGAATGCAAAAATTCTCCAAAATTGATAGAATCCGTTGTTTAGGAATATTCTGATGTGTATGTTATTTTACGTAATTCTTCTGAATATTATTGTCACTGATGTTGATGAAAGCAAACTGAATTTCTTCTGGGATTGAGAAAAGATATTGATTCTTCCTATTTTACGAAAAATGTTCTAATAAGTGCAATATTCGGGGGAAAAAATTTTTAACAAGAGCAACGCCAACGTGGCATAATACGCCCGTAAATTTTGCTGAAGGAAAACATATTTTAGTGGGATTCATATTTTAGTGAAGTTAGCACTGTCCTCTGTGAGCTAATTCATTATTATGCTTGTAGAAATGGATATCAAGATATAAAGAGGGATAACCTTAGAATGCGCTACTTCATAAATATGCTAACGGTTCGGTTTGTATCCTGCCCACAAGGTTTTCCTAAAAAGTGATACTACGACCTTGACCTTTGACCTCCGACCTTGCAAAAAACAATAGGCACCTTCCTCTCATCATGATGATCAAATATACCAAGTTATAATATCCTGGAGCTTACGGTTCGGTTTGTATCCTGCCCACAAGGTTTTCCTAATAAGTGATACTACGACCTTGACCTTTGACTTCTGACCTTGAAAAACAATAGGCATCTCCCTCTCATCATGGTGATCAAATATACCAAGTTATAATATCCTGGAGCTCACGGTTCGGTTTGTATCTTGCCCACAAGGTTTTCATAATAAGTGATACTACGACCTTGACCTTTGACCTTCAAAAACAATAGGCATCTTCCTCTCATCATGATGATCAAATATACCAAGTTATAATATCCTGGAGCTTACGGTTCGGTTTGTATCCTTCCCACAAGGTTTTCCTAAAAAGTGATACTACGACCTTGACCTCTGACCTTGAAAAATAATAGGCATCTTCCTCTCATCATGATGATCAAATATGCCAAGTTATAATATCCTGGAGCTTACGGTTCGGTTTGTATCCTGCCCACAAGGTTTTCCTAAAAAGTGAAACTACGACCTTGACCTTTGACCTCTGACCTTGAAAAACGATAGGCATCTTCCTCTTATCATGGTGATTAAATATACCAAGTTCTGATATCCTGGAGCTTACGGTTCGGTTTGTATCTTGCCCACAAGGTTTTCATAATAAGTGATACTACGACCTTGACCTTTGACCTCTGACCTTGAAAAACACTAGGCATCTTCCTCTTATCATGGTGATCAAATGTACCAAGTTGTAAAGTCCTAGGGCTTATGGTTCAGTCTGTATCCTGCCCACAAGGTCCGGACAGACAGACGGACGACGCCATACCATAATACGTCCCGTCTTCGACGGGCGTATAAAAAATGTTTTAATCAATGTTTTAGCCCACGGATACTTCTGAAATGAGGGCTGCCCCAAAATCCTCGCTTGATTTCTTTAAAATCTATATAATGGACTCACATGGTCAGCTTAACTTATCGGGGGCTATCGCCCCCAAGCCCCCGTTTGATTACTTTCAATCGCCGCTGAGATTTCTAATCATTTTATTTCACGAAACATTCGCGAGTTTCACATCTCAGCATCCAAGACGAAAATGCAAATGGCGGTGTGTTTACAGTCCGCTTAGCAACGGCAAGGGGAATGATTGCTCATGTACAGTAGCGTGCTATTGGGGACCGGTATACTAGAAACAAAACAAAACGCCTTGTATCTCTGAAAATATCATTTATTAATTATATGACGATATATTTGCATAAATATGGATGGGGGTAACCATTGATGACCAGTGACAATGCTGAGGTTGAATAAACATCACGCAGATCTTTCGATCAATTTGCTGTTGGTACAATTTGTATTTGCTTTTCTGGTAACTAAATGTGGTATTCATCTATGAGATTACGAGTTTTGTTACACAGACACAGCAAATATCGGAAATTGCGCGCGTCATCGTCCAGTGCACAGTCTGGTATACACGGCGAGGGACGCGTTATGTTCGTTATATGCGCCGTTGATATGGGACTTTAAAGATACGCAATAAAATCATCATTATTTCAGAGATAATGTTTAGCTTATGTCAAGCCGTTACCATTTTAAAAAAATAAGAATTTTTACCTTATCCTTCAAAATTCAGCTCATATTGAATGCCAGGAATAACTTTAAATGTTGGGGGACAGATGAAAGGTGAACGAAGTGATCAATCTCATAACTCCTATAAGGAATACCAAATAGAGAGTTGGGTAAACACGGACCCCTGGATTTTCCAGAGGTGGTATCAAGTGCCTAGGGGGAGTAAGCATCCACTGTCGACCGCTCACACCCACCGTGAGCTCTATATCTTAATCAAGTAAACGGAGTAATCCGTACCCAAAATCAATATGCTAAGAACGGCCTAACAATCAGTATAAGTCAGACAGTATTTGACCCAATGACAGGTAGTGTTGGCAAACTTGATCATTATAACGACCATAGCATTTGCGAAATTCTTACTTAAAACGAGACTGTTGAAACTATTGTACATAACATAAACTTGTTTGTCTAGCCTGCCTTGATTTAAAAACTTATCATACGCAGAACAAGCTCTTGTGTATCGAACCAGTTGAGAGGTATAAACACCATATGCAGTCTGTGTGTGCAAAACTCCTAGACTTTTATCCATAAACATCGCGTTCGAATAATAGAAAGTATTACTAACAATAATGTTCTTATGCTAATTGTGGGAAGTTCTAATATTTAATTTCATAAACCCACGACCAGCAAATATCATCCGATTAATGAAAAAATATTATCTTAACAGTAATCAAACTTCACCAAAACAGCGTCCGTTGTTTATTCACGACTGATCTGAATTCACACACAAGAATAAGACTCTTTGTAGCACTGTCGAGATCAACAGTTAAGTCCAGTCCCCAGTAATGTAAAATCCAATATAATTCTTCAGAGTGCCCAGTGGCACAAAATCTATAGTCTACTTGTACTAAAGTCCATATCTAGAAAGTGCATAATGCCAGTTAACAGGTATTACATCCCCTTTCTATATAATCTTGTCATGCCACGTATCAATCAAGTGCAAATGAATTACGCAACCCTCCCCCTTAACTTTCCATGCGGATTCGGGTTAGAATAGGTCCTATTTTCTATGCTGGTCGTAAGAGGCGGCTAAATGAGGCAATCCTTTGAATGAGACCTCAAAAAGAAGTCCCGTGTTACAGCAGGTGTGGCGCGATAAAGATCCCTCCCTGCTCAAAGACCGTAAGCTCCGAGCATAGGCCTAAATTTTACAGCCCTTCACTGGCAATGGTGAGGTCCAAAAGGAGTGAAAAATTGTTGAGCGGGTTAAACACTGTCAGCCTCAATTTCCTTTCATATGGTCATTACTGGTAACAGAACAAACTGTACGAGGGTTGTTCGATATGTAATGTTGATTGATTGATTGTATCTTGCTTAACGTCTCGCTCGAGAATATTTCACTCATATGGAGACGTCACCAAGACCGGTGAAAGGCTTCAAATTTAGGCCTATGCTCGGCGCTTACGGTCATTGAGCAGTGAGTGTTCTTTAGCGTTTCACACCTACTGTGACACTTGACATCCGTTTTTAAGGTCATCTCTGAGGACCCGTGACATTCACACCTGATGCCGAGCGTTTGGCAATGGAACTGTCACTACCTATTTTAATGATTCGAACCCCGGCCTTCCGCATGCGGGGCGAACGCTCTAACCTCTCGCCTACCTCGGCGGTCGATCCTTACGATATCTTAAAAGCATTCGACTCAAATAGTGAACTGAACATTACATCCCTTCAAAATATTCTCCGCGGTTTGAAATACATAATTTCAATCTCTGAATCCATTTCTGAAATACGTCACGGTACGCTGATTTAGGTAGACCTCTGAGGCACTGACTGATGGCTGAGCCAAGGATTTGTCGGGACTTGTAACGACGACCAGATAAGAACTTTTTAAGTTTTGGAAAAAGGAAAAAGTCGCATGGGGCTAGATCTGGAGAGTATGGTGGGTGTGGCAAGACAGTAACCTTCTCCGACTTCAAAAATTGCTTCGCAAGCTCAGATGTATGTAATGGAGCATTATCATGACGTAGACGAACATGCCTAAATTCTGACACAGGGCGTCGTTTATGATAATACAAATGTATTTCTTGAGCTTTTTTAGTAAAACATCTCGGTACCGGAATTTGTACGGCTATACCATCACAGGAGAAGAATATGCATTAAAGATCCTTCTTTGTGCTTACGGCCTTCTACCGTGTTTAATTAGCCATATTTTGTTTCCAATTTTTCTTACTGGTTCGAAATAGTGAACTCATATTTCGTCACTAGTAACAATGTTTGTAAATTGTCTTTGATTGAATTTGGGAAACATTTTAAGCAATTGCTTAGCGGTTTGTGATCGTACCCGTTTTTGGTCATCTGTCAATATATGCGGTATCCATCTGGCAGAAATCTTTCGTACTTTCAAAATACGCTTCAAAATGAAATGCACCCGCGATAGCGATATGCCAACAGCTTTGGCAATATCACGAATCGTGTATCTGCCATCACTTTCAATTATTTTCCTGATTTTTGAGACTTTTGTCATACAGTCACAGGTTGGCCAAATTTTGCTACATCTTTGACGGACTCTGTGATAGTCAGAAATTTCTTCTCTACCTACGAACTGTCTCATAAGATACCTTATCAGATCCATAAACCTCTCCCAATTCAGTAAAAATCTGCATTACCGAATGACCGAGTTTTGTGCGAACTTTTATATAAGCTCTAATTTCTTCAATATTCTCAACCCGTTTCCCAACCAATTTTATAACAGTGGTCAACGACTTGCTCTATTGAAATGACTATAAGTTTAAAATTATGTGGAGCTGAAGGTTCATGTTTATATCATTAAAAAGGTATTGAATAGAGCTATTCAGGAGTATCATCATCTACGGAATCGTGCAAAACGTTATCGCGCTGTGGCACAATACACATCGAGCAGCCCTTACATATAAGTCATCGTCGTCTTCATCATCGGATGCAACATTGGAAGTGATTTTATCAAAAACTTTGGATCTGATACACCTTTTCCACCAGCTAAATCGTTGCCTAACAACAAGGAAACGCCTTGAACAGGAAGAGTAGGTCGAACACTTACGCTAACTGGTCCAGTAATTAAATCTGATTTCAGATAACTTCTATGTAAGGGAACATCAATGACAGCAGGAGTGTCGAAACAAAGGCTTTCCTATCATTTTCTAAATACAAGCATGTGGCTGTGGTTTGTCAAGGTAATTTTTTTCACTACTCAGATGACCTGTTTCTTACAATAAGTACAAGTAGGAAGCAATCCTACACCATAGGAACCTTCAGAGCGTCCCGAGCTTGGACTGGACGTAGAACCACTGTGACGTGGAGACTTAGGACGGAAGCACCTTTTTATTTTATCGGAATCTTAACTCTCTGAAAAACTACTAGTTTGAGATTTGCCAAAACATTCTTATGAGACAGAGTGTAAGTATCTGGAATAACTGCGGCTTCCTCAAAAAGTTCTCACATTCTTATCTTCTCAACGTGTTCTCGAATCTTGATGAACACACTCCTTAAACATTTCTACTAGGATGAGTTGACAAAAGTGTTTGAACTTGAAAGGTGAAGATAACGAACAGTAATCAATCTCATAACTCCTATAAGCAATACAAAATAGATAGTTGGGGAAACACGGAACCCTGTTTGAACTTCGCATTCTGTTACATGTAGATCTCAACCATTGATCAAATAAATATTTTTTCTCTTGAAAATTCAACATATGTTTGATTGTCAATTTTTTGGTACTTTCTGAACTTTTGTCTGTGTGCGTCGGGTACTAATTCATATGTTATCAAGATCACGGCCTTAACCTCATAATTGGACTCTCTGCTCTGACCAACGCCGAGTATACATCAAGTGCTTTGCCGATCGATACACTTGGGAGCAAAGTGGACCAAACATACATGTACCGTGGTCATTCCAAATTTTCTGCGACTTTCTGAACTTGATGTTTATATCTATCTACTGATTTTTTTCTTAGAATTTTGGAACTGATCCAATATTTTTAGCTGCATTGAATTCAGTCCTGACAGGTAAAATGTTAAGATCCGTGTCGCAATTGTAATTTCGCTAACTCGTATTGTCTTTCTCTCTCTCTCTCTCTCGCTGCTCTTTCATTTTCTGCTCTTTCATTCTCTAATAACTTTTTCTCTCCTTCTTATTCAAATATCTGTTTTTCGTTTTCTTTTTTATCTTTCATCTTGCATTTTTATATCTCTCTTTCAAATTTTAATTTTTCTAATTCCAATTGAAAACAACTCTCATTGTTTTGGATTATAAACTCTTATTGGGTCTAATTTACTAATTACATTATTTACAACTCTCATTGTTTAGGATTACCTAAAACATTCCTTTAAAGGAAGTGAACATGATAAAAATATTTGTTGCATAATAAACTTAAAAGACCTCCTGAAACTGAATAGTGTGGCCTAAATCTAATTTGCTTGTTACTATTACGAGATTTGAGCAATTGAACACTGAACGTTAAAGGTTTATGGAAGTCATCCATTATTTCCCAGTATGCATCTGTGCTCTGACGTAAATGAGACACATTGCCGTTGACTTGGTCACTGTTGTACAGCAGAAGTTTATGGATTCATATTATATGAATTGATGGATTAGGTTTTGGAGCAAGAAGAGTTGAAATCAAATCTAATTACAATGCATTAAGAAAATGAAGAAAACATTCCCACAAAACATTTCAAGCTCCTCCAACTTCTGAACTTACTCAGAAGCGCTGTATATTTCAAGATTCCAATTCAATTAATTAGATTTTAAAATATTTGGGGGTAATTAAGGTACGTGACTGTGTCATAAAAGTACTGCAATACATGTATAGGCATGTAATTTATATATTTCATAATAATTGATGTACATGGACCACAGATAAATTTTGGAGATGCAATTTACAATTATATGTTTTATTTACCTTACTTTCTTATTACGTCATTTGAGACAATTGTAGTTGTTTACGCCTGTATATCATCGTTTTAATTTCTGTGAGAAATTGCCAGTTTTAGCAACACCGTGGATAGTGACGATGAAATACCGTAGATACACTTGAGTTTAGGGATTCAACCTTTTATGTTTGTACCTGCACCCGTTTCGAAACCATCCGATAGTAATATGTCTATGTTCGACAAATATCTCATAGGAATCTCAGTTAAAAATTATTTAACGGGCCAGTCCATAGAAAATTGGGAATGATATTGGAAAAAAATGTTCTATCAAAAGATAACTTTGAATTTTACACAATCTAGGCTAATCAAAATCAAACTTCATAGATACTCGACGTATACTCTATTGTAGTGATTGTGAGCGTATTTAACTAGATTGACTCTCACGTTTGTATTTTTTTTTTATGGATTTACTAGTATGAGATTGATCAGATTCAGATTCAAATGTGTTTAGCTAGATATATATTTAATTGAAAATGCCTTTTTAAAAAAAGAACAACAAAAAGACAAAAGAAAAAAACTTATTGTGCACAACGTTATTTGTACCCCCCCCCCTCCCTTTTTTTTTTTTAAAACCATCTACATGTAGATACAATATCATAAAATGTAAATTAGGCCTATTAGTTCATGTCATTTCTTCACAACACACGTCAAATGCGAAATTGAAATATTACGGCACAAAGTTAACGAATTGTAGCATTTTGAGGTGTGAAATTTTGCCTTAATGATTCATAATATATTAATTAATGTAGCACTTAAAAGCATATTAGGAAAAGGAAAAACTTGTACTTGTTTTCATAATGAACTTGAAAAAAAAAAGCTTTGGAAATTGGACTGACCTTGCAAGAGATAAGGTTTTATCACAATGGGTTTTTTTTTTAATTGAATTCATTTCCATTTTTACTATATTTCATTTTTTCAAAATATAGATAGTGAAGAAATGAAATGATGAGTCCCTTATAAATATGGTATGAGTACGACAATATTCGAAAGATATTTCATTTAATAAAAGAAATAAAATCAATTCGAACTAGGTAATGGGTGACATTAATTTTTATGTGCAATCGCAAACCCATTGAATACAATGTCGCATTCAGTGGTGGATGTAGAGAGGGGTGGATTGCATCCCCCCTTTTTGGGTTGAATTTTTTATATAATTAAAATACATCCCTCCATTTGTTTTGTAGGATGCCCAGTTAATCATCACTTTGCACTTTGTTTGGAATCAAACAGGATGATGCGTCAGGGTTGATGGAAACCTGATCCTCGTTAATTAAAGTGTCACTCACTGATCCTCGTGGCTCACAAATCTCAGTGTCTCTTTTCAGTTTCAGTGTCCAAATTCTTCGAAACTTAGGGTCTTTTGGGAAAAGAAACATACTTAATTCCTGTCCCGATTTCACATTGCAGTTCAAAGCAGCGCATTGTACCATAAATACAGGATTTTTCTAGGTAAACACTATGAAAGCCTATCAATGCAATCGAAAGTTGCCTCAGATGACGTCATAAGCTACGAGCGATAACTCACGTCACAACACATTTATCGATCGCTCAGGTAAAAGTTTGATAGCGCCGTGTAATTCACGCCAAGTGATTTTTATCAAAATTGCCATGGAAATTAATCCATAAGTGTACGACAGACATTTTTCTGTATAAAAATCAAGTTTTAGGAAAATCACCGTACTTGACCTTTAACCGTAACAAATGTAATGATATCTGTGAATTTGAGGTGCGATTTCAAGCCATGATTATTGTGCATTTTACTATGGAAGTCCTTAACCTAGTTGCGTAACGTATGTTGTGTCAAAGCGCAATTATTTATGTCTACGGACATATAGACACCGATAAGTTAACACCTTGTCAGGACTGTATTTTACTATCCCAACATATTACATACTCTTAGAATTGCTCATTTTTATTAAAAAAAAAAAAAAAAGAAGTCACAACATTGATATTCTAGCACTAGAACATTTTAACAAGAGGCCAGCGGTCACCTGAGTATTAAAAGTATCACTAGTCTCAAGGGCTACGGAATCTACATGTAGAAGAAGAAAAATCTCAGTTTTGAGTATCTAAGCTAAATTGTAATATTCATGCAGCAACAGCTAGTGTAAAACAAGATGTATTTTTAAAACTTAAGTGCCCTAGAAAGTATCTATACTGATGAAAGGCTTTACATGATATAATATATATAACATTAACACGTTATGACTAATTTGGACCCATCAAAGAGTCAAAACTCTGTGGTTTCTGATACATCCTTTTCTGCTTTTCCTGAATATAGCTTCAAATGATAAAGACAATAATCATTATAATAATTTTGGCCCCACCATGGAACCAAACCCTTACCCTAGGATCATGAAATTTACAATTTTAGTAAAGGGGTATCTACTCCTTTTGAATATCTATTTAGTTTCAATTTAGTATCGATAACATTAAACAAGATATTTAAATGATTTACACATATACACAATATGTACCAAGTTTCGCCCTCTCCTGGAGTGAGAATCTCTACCCCGGGGATCATGAAATTTACAATTTGGTCTTTTTCATTATGCATTTAGTTTTTCTTAGAGATAGACATGTACAGTTGTAAAGAAGAAGATAACTGAAATGTTGCTATTTCTTGTTCCGCCAATAAGCCCCGGGGCCGGTGTAGAAGTCCTGGAATTTACAATTTATGTCCCCATGCCCAAAACATGCTTCATACCAAATTTGAATACGCCAGTTTTGAGATAAGAGCTCTCCTGTGTAGGAGGTAGATTTAGTAGAACTTTGAGGGCCAAAGTGGGACAGAGTGAACATACTGTCAGTGAGAAAGACGATAAAATGTATTAAAAGCGGCTTCTCTTTAAATATGTAAATGTTGGAAACACAAAATACCATTGAAAGAAATGTTTTACTAAAGCAGAAACATAAAAACAATGTCATATTTGAAAGTAATATCCTGGATATGATACCTACTACCAATAAAATTACGTGATATTTAAAATAAGAATTCCATGTATCTAATTACTCCCTGAATACTTATCACTTACTTAGTTTGTGTATCAGTTGAATTCGGGTGATGAAACAGCGTATGAGATTCACTTATGCAGTGATGAATATTCGTCCCAATCCCGCATGTAAACAAGTTGTTTCGCGCCTTACTATGTACGAGAGGTCTTCAAAGGGAAATAACTCGAGCGTATCTCGAAATCGGCGTATTGGAATAGTAGTTATAAAGAAGTTAAAAATGTTCAATTGTTATCATCGCGCTCAAAATCCCACGGCCTCTCACCTCTGGTTGACGCGGGTTCGAATCCCGCTCGCGCCAGTAAGTGAGAAAGTTTCCCAGTTTACTTTTGGAAGATCGGTGGTCTCTTCCCAGGTTCATTGTATCTGGGTTCTCTCTTCCACCAATAAAAACCGGGCGCCACCAGAAAAATTGTTGAGTGTGGCGGAAAACAGCAATCAATCAATTTGACCATTTAGGCACAATTCCATGATACCGAAACACTTACCCCTGGGATCATGAAATTTACAATTATCTTATCATTGTAGACTCCGAATCATGATTTGGAGCATAATGGTGTTGACAATATATATATACTTAAGATCAAAACAGATCAATGTTTGATTATAATTTTAAATGATATGGGGGTGGGGGTGGAAGAGGGTAGTTTTTTTATTATTATTATCATCTGTACTGTACACACAGCGGGGTTAAGGTGTCCCGGGTAAAATAACAAGTAATAACAGCATATTCATATAAAAGTAAAATTCTTTCAAGCGTCGCATATTTTTAGTAAAAATCGTTTGTCAATACATTAACAAACATCGTATCACGTGGGGAAATCCTTTGCTTACCTATTACGTCGTCATACAAGTGACGTAGAGCTATTTTTATCCGCTAGACTTTTAGTTGTTTATCACCTCGTTCCAGGTGAAAGATGCACTCAAATCATTTGCAGCTTGGGCTTGATATGTCGACATTAATATGGTAAATTTAAAGAGTGATACAGATCGGTACAATATCCTCTCAAATATAGCAATTTCCATAATCTCAACTCAAATGTTGGGCATTTTCCACATTCACATCCAAATCGTATCTAAACGAGGCAAAATATTGTACCTTCCGTATCAAAATCCTAAATCTGCAACTAGTTACCTTTCTGAATATGACTAGGTCGAAATAAAATATCGTCATCTTTCACCTGTAACGAGTCGATATGTACATGCGTTGGTTTTCTTTATTCTAAATGACTATACACATCGAGGGCGATATCAAGGTCACAAAGTGATGTAAAGATTACTTTACAGTCTTTCGTTCACATATTATATATAAATATATGAGACTTATATATTATTGAAGAAATTTAGGGGGGGGGGGGGGTGTCATCTGACAAACAGATTAAAACACATATACAGCTTGAACACTAGATAATGGCAATAAATAGCGAGAAAATATTATGACATTTTCCCCGCGATACAACTATAGACCTGTACGTCGTGACGTACTTTTATATTGTGACGTCATATAGTATGAAGTGCACCGAGGTACATTTTATGGTGATTATTTTAACTTTACTCGGGACACCTTAACCCTGCTGCGCAGTCACAAGATATGTGTGCGATGCATGCTACTTGTTGACATGATATTTGTTAATCCTATAACATAAAGTTTTGATTATTTTTTCCTATCAAATTTGATTTTTATTATTGAATTGGATATGAACACATGGAAGCCCCGGGCTCGATGAAATATTTTCTTTATATAGAGTCACACTTTTTGAAAAATGAATGTTAACCAATACTATCAAATTAAATTTCCACGAAAAATTACCTACGTGAAGCGTTCTAGGGTTTTTAATTATAATTGTGCATATGTCTTTCCACAACCGGCTTGGCCACTTATAATGTAATGATAGCCTCTTTGGCCTGGTTCAACGCCTTTACTTAGTCTTCGCCCATGTTTGTGATTAACGGTATTCTGGATTTGACTGTGTACATATACAGAGACCCCTTTTTTCTTTTTTTTAATCATATGTATTTAAAATGTTGAGTGCCTGTGGTAGACATAATAAATAATTGACCTTTTATTGTTATAGAAACACAACATACGTTTATGCACAAGTCTAAAACTTTTCAGAGTACTTCTCTATTTATTTATATTTTTTAAATTTAATTTTCATTTTGGAATAATTTTCAATCTCTGAAGCATCTGGTGCAAATCTACACATAAACATAAAGTTAACTCCCATCAGTACTTTCAGTACTTTGATCCTGGTTTAATACCATGTGACCCGGAAGCAGCCGGGTTTATTTTGAGGAAGTGAAACTCGTGTTCTGCTAAGGGGAAACTTTGGAGAAACAATCAAGGGAAGAGATTGTTGTAGCTTTATCCACAGTGGAAAAAAATCCCACAATTATGGCAGGCAATGAACTCGCTCAAAAACTAAACAGGCGAAATGAAATTAACGAAGGAGGTGAAACAGCTGAACTGCCATCTA